>NC_090222.1:5540000-5637500 GCF_024489055.1 Chanodichthys erythropterus
CATATTACTTAATGGACATATTTATATAAAATAATATTTATTGAACAACAAATAAGCACAATTGTACAGTCCAGTCAAACATAAAGCACTAGTTATTAAAATAGGTCACCATTTATGCTTGTATGTGGGTTTTACAAATATTTAATGAATGAAAAGGATTTTAAAGAGCGTGTGACAAAACCTCCTAACTCCATTGGATCCTCAAACTGTCAATCAAACCTCATTAATCTGCCTCACCTCGTGAATGAAGTGCGCACGCAGTTTGGACATCTCTGTGCAATACAAAGGTAAATAAAGACATCAATCTGTTGTTTGAAAAAAAAAAAATTGTAAAGAGTTTTCTTTACTCAAAAAACCATATGTGTGACAGAGTGACCTGTCCCTGTTGGTTAGCGCAGCACACACACACACACACACTCAGCCCAACTTACCTCATCCTCCATTCCCTGCTGAGGCGTTGTGGGTGCACACGCACGCCATTGGCACGCTGGTCATCATACACGCAAACATATCCACTCCATTTCCATCCCCATCAGAATCCACGCTGCGCATAACAACATGCATACATACCTGAGTTGTTTTCGTTTTTGTTTCTATGTTTTGTCATGTTATCGTGTTAATACATACCTGAGTTGTTTTGTGGTTGTCAGCGTCTGTGTTGCCGGTCTTTCGCGTTGCTTCTCCACCATCAGTCGGCCGAACCCGAGCGTCACCCAGCGGCCAGGATAATTAGTGCCGGGATCGCTGTGTGTGGACGCGTCGGCGCGAAGCAACCGGAAGTCGGCTCGTCCACTGTCGGGGGGGGGTAATGGAAAGTTGCACTATTATTATGTGTTTATTATTATTTATGTCTATATTTGTATTTGTTATTTTGACTTAATTTTTTTTTGTTCATATATTTTTCGTTATTTTATGTGTGTAAATATTTATGTAATATTGCAATATACTCACCTGAATACTTACCCACTCATGTTGATGATGGTTTTAACAAATGGGTGGGGCTTGGACTATAAAGAGGAGCCCCAAATAAGAAAAGGTTGTCAGTTAACCTGGTGAGCAAGCGAGCAAGTGTGGTGCCGTGAGCGATTTATTTGACATTTTGACATTGAGGTAGTTTGCATGTATATATTTATATATATACATTTTTCTTTCTTTGTTATTTTGTGCAGTTTTTTTTTTTCCCTATTTGTTTTTTTTGTTTGTTACTTTTGTAAATAGCTTTGGTTGTTTGTCTACTGGGACTGTTTCACCTCTCGAGCACTGTAAATAAACATCACTTTACACTTACATCTCTGCAAGTATTGCCATATTTTTTTTTAGATTTTTTTTTTTTTGTTTGGTTTTTTTTTTTGGGCAAACCCAGTTTCGCCTGACAGCGGGCCTGCAAAGACCCGTTGTCCCACATATGGTGTCAGAAGTGGGATGGCTACTCGCAAAACTGCGCCGAGAGGCAGGAAGCCTAGGACGGGGCTTCGGTCCCAGACCCAAGCTGTCACTGAGTCGGATGTGGCCTGGGACACTGCTGAGTCGACAGAGGAGGAGAGAGAGGAGAACCCTCCACCAGTTCGTCCCAAGTCCACATCGCCTCAAGAGTCCATGTCTTCTGCTCCAGCATCTAGTGGTGGGATGTTTGCAGTGATGCGCGACTTCCTGAGCGCACAGGAGCAGAGAGAGCAGCGGTACGTAATGGAGCTACGGAGTCTGCGTGAGTCGATTATGCAAGCTGTCCGGCCAGCCGAGGTGTTGAGTGAGGCTGAAAGTCCACGGATGGAGCTTCCAACTCCAGCTCAACGTAGAAGCACCGCTGGTCAAAGAGATCGAGACTCACCGACGGACATGGGGTACTACCGCCAGCCAACACCGCGAACGGAGCCGAGGTTGCCAGTCCTCCAGCAGGGGGAGGACATTGAAAACTTCTTGCGCCGTTTCGAGCGTCTGGCCAGAACCTGGAGGTGGCCAGAGGATGAATGGAGTTACCATCTGGTTCCACTGCTGTCTGGGCAAGCGCTGGAGGCCTATTTGGCCATGGACGAGGACCGAGCGGAGGTTTACAACGACCTGAAGGAGGCGCTGTTGGAAAAGTTTAATATCTCGCCAGAAACTTACCGCCAGCGGTTCCGGGCCACTTCTACTCCAGCTGGAGAGTCACCGACGGAAACGTATAATCGACTGCGGAATTTGTACCGACGCTGGGTGAGACCTGAGCTGCGCACAAAGGAGGAGATCGGTGAGACAATAGTCCTGGAACAGTTTCTGCGTGTTCTACCCTATGAGATTCGAGTCTGGGTCAAGGAACATGAGCCGGCAACTGGACTGGATGCTGCTAAACTGGCTCAGCAGTACATCAACGCTCATCGTGGCAGTCAGCGCTCTCAACCAATGAAAGGTAACTTTAAAACCCCTCCCAGTAGTTCTGGGGAACCTAATACAGACTCTAATGTTACTCAGGCACAGAAAGTGGCTCCTGAGAAAAAACTTGTTTGCTTTTACTGCCAACAACTGGGTCACAAAGCAACAGTGTGTCCAGTGCGTAAAGCTAAACTGACTGGCTTTTGTTATGTCCCAAGAGAAGAGGACAGTATGAACAATGTGTGCAAAACCCAGAATGTGCAAGTGACTGTAAATGGAAAATGTATGAATGCTTTGTTGGACACTGGAAGCTCCTTGTCGCTACTAAAAAAAGTCATGTGTTACATGTTCCATTTGATAATTTGGTCAATGTACAATGTGTTCACGGGGATGTCAAGCAGTACCCCCAAACAGAAGTTAATGTATGTGTGCAAGACCAAACTTACCTGTTGAATGTAGCAATTGTAGATGACTTACCTGCTGATATGATTTTGGGAAGAGACTTACCAGTGCTCACTGAATTGTTGCATTCTGTTGGAACTTGTGTGTCCACCTCGAATGCTGTCAATGTTGCTTGTCCGGTAATGACACGAGCCCAGGTTAAAACAGGTCTGCAGCCATTGCCAGACTTTCATCATAGTCTGCTGCAAGGCGGGACCAAGGGCCCCAGGAAGACACGTCGCCAACGGCGACTGGAAAAAGGCCTGGGTACACCAGCTCCTAAGATCCAAACCGAGGGTCTGGGAATTCATGACTGGCAGGTCCCAGAGAATATTGCAGAACTGCAAAAAGCTGACGAGTCTTTGAAACCTCTGTTTACTAAAGTGTTGGAGGGAAAACAAGCTGACTTGTGTGGGGAAAAATATGTTGTTGTCAATGATATATTGTACATGCAAACACCTGATTCTACCCGTTTGGTTGTCCCTACATGTTGTCGCCCCCTTGTGTTACACCTAGCACACAGTGTTCCATGGGCAGGGCACATGGCACTGCAAAAGACCTATGCACGCATTAGCTCGCGATTTGTTTGGCCCTCCATGTACACTGATGTACAAACATACTGCACCACATGCCATACATGTCAAAAGACCAGTGCTGTGCGCCAACGAGATAGGGCACCATTACATCCTCTGCCTGTGATATCTGTCCCCTTTCAGCGCATCGCCATGGACATTGTCGGGCCGCTGGAAAGAAGCAGTGCAGGGCACCAATATATCCTGGTCGTCAGTGACTATGCGACAAGGTATCCCGAAGCTTTCCCTCTCCGTTCCATCACTACACCCAAGGTCATCAATGCTCTCGTCCAGCTGTTCTCCCGAGTGGGAATACCCGAGGAGATCCTCACAGATCAAGGGACTAACTTTACGTCACGGCTGATGAAGTTACTGCACCGGCAGCTGGGCATCACCGCTATAAAGACTAGTCCATACCATCCACAGACCGATGGGCTGGTGGAGCGTTTTAACCAGACGCTCAAGAACATGCTTCGCAAGTTTGTGTCAGACACTGGAAGGGACTGGGACAAATGGCTACCATTCGTGCTGTTCGCCTACAGAGAGGTACCACAAGCATCGACAGGCTTCTCTCCGTTCGAGCTCTTGTATGGATGGCGGGTTCAAGGACCACTGGATCTCCTACGTAAAGGTTGGGAGACTGCTTCATCTGGAGAGGTAACTAAGCCTGAGAAGGGCATTGTCCAGTACGTCCTTGAGATGAGGGACCGCCTGGAGAGCTACAGGGAGCAAGCCCAAGGAAACCTCCGACAGGCACAAAAGGCACAGAAGACATGGTACGACCAACACGCCAGATCCCGAGAATTGAAACCTGGACAAAGGTTTTGTTACTGCTCCCGACATCGACGAACAAACTACTGATGAAGTGGCAAGGCCCATACACTGTAGTTCGTAAGATGGGACCAGTAACATATGAAATTCATCACCCTGACAAGGGCAAGACTGTACAAACTTATCACATCAACCTCCTGAAGGAATGGAGAGAACCACCCAGCAAGCCAGAAACATCGCTGCTGATTCGTGAGGTGGAGGATGATCAGGAGGATGAACAGCCAGAGCCGAAGGTGAGAAAGCCAGCAGAGGTTGATCTCCGTCATTTGGGAGAGGATAAACGGGCTGAGCTGCACCACCTTCTGGGTCGATATCCCTCGTTGTTCCGTCAGAGGCCTGGGCGGACCAAATTGGTACAACACCAGATCCACCTGCTCAATCAGAACCCTTCACGACAGCGACCGTATCGTGTTCCAGAGAGGCTGGTGGCACCTCTGAAAGCAGAGATTGGGACGATGCTAGAGTTAGGAGTTATTGAGCCCTCTAAGAGCGAGTGGAGCAGCCCCATAGTTATCGTCCCGAAGAAGGATGATACATTACGTATCTGCATTGACTTTCGAAAGCTGAATGCTCAGTCAAGGTTTGATGCCTATCCAATGCCACGCATTGATGACCTACTGGAACGTATCGGCCAAGCCAGGTACATTACAACTTTGGATTTATGTAAAGGATACTGGCAAGTCCCCCTGGAGGAGGCGTCCAGACCCTACACGGCATTCCGGACCCCACTGGGACTATACCAGTTCACCGTTCTACCATTCGGGCTGCATGGAGCACCTGCAACATTCCAGCGACTAATGGACCAAGTCCTCAGAGGCTGTGAAGAGTGGTCAGCTGCATATCTGGATGACGTTGTCATATACAGTGCAACTTGGGAGGACCATCTTATACACCTCAGAGAAACCCTGAGCAAGATCCAGGAGGCTGGTCTGACTTTAAATGTGGCAAAATGTGAATGGGCAAAGTCTGAGACCAACTACCTTGGTTACCACCTGGGAAACGGAGAGCTAAAGCCTCAAGTGGACAAGGTAGAAGCTGTTCGACGCAGCCCAAAACCAAGGACAAAAAAAGAGGTCAGATCCTTCTTAGGACTGGTGGGGTGGTATCGACGATTCATCCCCAACTTCTCTACCACTGCTGTCCCACTGACCAACCTCCTCTGTAAGAACGTGAAGAACCCGATTATCTGGACTGAGGAATGTGAAATGGCCTTCAACACTCTAAAGAGGCAGATGTGTTCTGGCCCAGTCCTCATAAGTCCGGACTTCACAAAGGCGTTCATTGTTCAGGTAGATGCTTCAGCTGTGGGGATTGGAGCAGTCCTGGCCCAAGGAGACCTGGGCGAAGAGAGGCCCATAGCGTTCCTGAGCCGGAAACTGCTACCCAGAGAAAGCCGATACTCTACAGTGGAGAAGGAAGGTCTGGCGATCAAGTGGGCTGTGGAGAGCCTCAGGTACTACCTGCTAGGAAGGGAGTTTACCCTGGAGACAGATCACCGAGCCCTGACGTGGATCCACACCATGAAGGACCACAACTCCCGGGTGACTAGGTGGTATCTCTCCCTGCAACCCTACCAGTTTAAGGTCAGACATCGACCTGGACCCCAAAACAAAATTGCCGACTACCTGTCCCGAAATCCGGTCAGTTTGCGGCCTGGAGAGGGGGGAGGTGATGTGACAGAGTGACCTGTCCCTGTTGGTTAGCGCAGCACACACACACACACACACACTCAGCCCAACTTACCTCATCCTCCATTCCCTGCTGAGGCGTTGTGGGTGCACACGCACGCCATTGGCACGCTGGTCATCATACACGCAAACATATCCACTCCATTTCCATCCCCATCAGAATCCACGCTGCGCATAACAACATGCATACATACCTGAGTTGTTTTCGTTTTTGTTTCTATGTTTTGTCATGTTATCGTGTTAATACATACCTGAGTTGTTTCGTGGTTGTCAGCGTCTGTGTTGCCGGTCTTTCGCGTTGCTTCTCCACCATCAGTCGGCAGAACCCGAGCGTCACCCAGCGGCCAGGATAACTAGTGCCGGGATCACTGTGTGTGGACGCGTCGGCGCGAAGCAACCGGAAGTCGGCTCGTCCACTGTCTTGTTAATATGGGGGGGGGGGGGGTAATGGAAAGTTGCACTATTATTATGTGTTTATTATTATTTATGTCTATATTTGTATTTGTTATTTTGACTTAATTTTTTTTTTGTTCATATATATTTCGTTATTTTATGTGTGTAAATATTTATGTAATATTGCAATATACTCACCTGAATACTTACCCACTCATGTTGATGATGGTTTTAACAAATGGGTGGGGCTTGGACTATAAAGAGGAGCCCCAAATAAGAAAAGGTTGTCAGTTAACCTGGTGAGCAAGCGAGCAAGTGTGGTGCCGTGAGCGATTTATTTGACATTTTGACATTGAGGTAGTTTGCATGTATATATTTATATATATACATTTTTCTTTCTTTGTTATTTTGTGCAGTTTTTTTTTTCCCTATTTGTTTTTTTTGTTTGTTACTTTTGTAAATAGCTTTGGTTGTTTGTCTACTGGGACTGTTTCACCTCTCGAGCACTGTAAATAAACAACACTTTACACTTACGTCTCTGCGAGTATTGCCATATTTTTTTTTAGATTATTTTTTTTTGTTTGGTTTTTTTTTTTGGGCAAACCCAGTTTCGCCTGACAGCGGGCCTGCGAAGACCCGTTGTCCCACAATATGTTTATAAAGTTTAATGTTTTGCGTAGGGCAGTGTTACATAAAGCTTGTCAGAGAAACTGTAAGGAAAGTGAGCTTGACATAGTAAATTTCATTCATCACTAAAGGCGGCATACATTGCTGTGCGAGTTTCGGCTCAAAATCGGACGAAAATCACACAGTGTATGCCCGCCTTAATAAGGGTACTAAAACAATTAATTACACTTACCAACAAAGCAAAGGTTTATGAACAATATTTTGACATGCTCTTTCAAATAAAAAAAGTTTAATTTAAAAATGCTTCCTGAAGCAGTGTTTTGAAATCGGCCATCGCTACATAAGTCGTTATTTATTTTATTTTTTTGCCGCACCAAAAATATTCTTGTTGCTTTATAATATTAATATTGAACCACTGTACCCACATGAACTGATTTAGGTGTGTTTTTAGTACCTTTATGGATCTTGAGAGAGGAAGTGTCATTGCTGGCTATGCAGGCCTCACGGAGCCATCGGATTTAATCTAAAATATCTGAATTTGTGTTCCGAAGATTCGGTCTTTTTTTAATTATTTTTTTATTTTTTTATTACAACAAGGTACATTGAAAGCATTCAGTGCCAGAAGCACCTCCAAAAGGCATTAATTTTTCCATGTTTTCTACCCACAATAAACAAGCAAATAAATAAACAAAACAAAACCAAAAAAAAAAAAAAAAAAAAGGAGGGAAGCGTGGGAGGGCTCAAAGTTGAAGGAGTACATTCTTCTCAATATAGTTTATCAAAGGGTCCCATGTTTTGTAAAATGTTCTGGTTGATCCTCTGAGAAAATATTTGATTTTTTCAGTTTTTAGAAAAAGCATTATATCACTAAGCCATAGTGACAGTTTCCGAAGATTCGGTCTTATGGGTGTGGAACAGCATGAGGGTAAGTAATAAATGACAAAATTTTTGGGTGAACCAACCCTTTAAGTGACAGTATTTATGCTCTATTTTGCAACAAAATCCACAGCAGAACTGCAGCACACAAGCTGTGATTCGTGAACGAATCTGCGGCTTTGAACGAATCGTCAATGATTCAATGATCCATTCATAAATACAGCTGCTTGGTTTGATACTGAAAGAATGAATGACTCGATGATTCACTCATAAAAACAGTGACTTAACGCCACCTATTGGCGGTTTTAATGTAATATTTAAAAGTATCACTTCGTTTTTATCATCATTGTATTTATTTAATTTTTTAAAGCATTGTTTTATAAAGGCATTTACAAAGGTAAAAAAAAATGCACTGGAAAAATCGATTTAAGAGGGCAAATATTGTCTCTTAATGGAAAAGGTGTAACTTAAGTTAAGTGGAAAAGAGAGGGTACACAGAAGGATGTTAAATCCCTCAGGGGGTAAAACACTAAAAAGTTTGAGTACCACTGAAGAGGGATATGTAGAATTGCACAAGTGCTACTGCTACAAGTGCAATGTCAATGCAGCCTGTTACCTTGATTCAAATTTTTCATAAGCTTAAATGAATTGGTCTAAAAAGAAAAAATTATAATGACCATTTTGTCTAAAGACTACTTATAAAATAGCAATCAAAATGAATGTTGGTAACTGTAGTTTGACTAAAAGTAATGACTAAATCTTGACAAAAATGTGATGACTTACGTCAACTAAAACAAGACTAAAATAAAGACAAAAATGTGAAGAGCCTTCTCGTCTGAAGATAGATTGATAGATTGATGATGCAGAGTCAGAGGTTGGTGTGGCGAAAAAAGCCCGCACTCACCATTTTTGAGAAGACTGGCTGAAAGAATTCAGCTGGCTGAGGTACTACAAGCAGTCGAACTATATGAATTGCAAATACTGCAGCAGCTACCCCAGAACTGCGGGGAACACAAAGTTTGCCGATAGTACAGGCACTTCGCAGTTTAAATACAATACACTGATTAAACACAATCTCAGCCTAAAGCATCGAGTATGCCGTGACATGTTTATAAATCAAAAAGCAACGCCACTGCCGGTTGCTTTTAGAAGACAAATGACTGTAAATCAGATGGCACATGGTGCCCTGGTGGCCTGTATACAGTAGCCAGCACAAATGTCAACTTACATAATGTTACATAAAGCACCATCACTTCAAAGTCATAAATTATATTTGAAATTCTTTTGAATAATTCTGAATATATTACTATAAATTACAGCAACACCTCCCCCTTTGCCTTTCTGTCGAGGATTGTGCCGATAATCATAACCTTGAGGACTAGATTCATTTAAAGTAATGTAATCGTCTGGTTTTAGCCAGGTTTCTGTCAAACACAGCAAGTCTAGTTTATTGTCTGTGATAATTTCATTTACAATAAGTGCTTTTGAAGAAATAGATCTAATATTCAGTAACCCAAGCTTTATCATTTGTTTATCTGATTTATCTGTGATTTTCATTTTTTGAACATCAATTAAATTTTTACCCTTAAAAGGTTTCGGAAGTTTTTTGTATTTACTAGTTCGAGGTACAGACTCTATGTGATAATATCTAGGTGAAAGTGTTTCTATGTGCTGTGAATTATCTGAGTTCTGTGACGTGAGGCGGCTAGCAGACGGTCGGTTTAGCCAGTTTGTCTGCGTCCTGATCTGGGCCCTGGTTTGTCATGTTTCAGCTCTAAGACTATTTGCCAAATTTCTAGAGAGAAGAGCAGCACCATCCCGGGAGGGATGAATACCATCTCTTTTCAACAGATCAGGTCTGCCCCAAAAGCTTTTCCAATTGTCTATGAAACCTATATTATTCTGCGCACACCACTTCGTTGCTAAAGAGGAACTACCCTTCACCAAATACAAAAGCCAGCTCGACCTTCAAAGGAAGAATGGCTTAAAACTTAACGAAACATACAACAACGATACAGCATGCGCACAATTTGTTGGAGTAATTGCGGATACTCTGAAGGGGAAGACTTACACGAAAATCAAGGATGCTCGTATTTATCAATTATGATCGATGGGGACACGACGTTTCAACAAAGGAATGCAAAATCATATACACAAGGATCCTAAACGAAGGGAAACCAATTAATATTTTGATTGGCCACATCGAAGTGAAACATGCACATGCTTAAGGTAAGTTTAATTCAAATTATGTTTAGACCTATATCACTAACTTATTTAGCTGTCTTTACTTTGAATATTTATAAGTTTAAATAATCACTTAAAGGTACAATCTGTGATATTTTTTTTTCCGCTAGAGGTCGCTAGAAGCCTATTCAAAACAAAGGCGTATTTGATGACGCCAAGTTTTAGAGCGGAAACTTGGGACATGTGGTCTCCATCTCAACGGACGGTGCAAAAGATTGGAGTCTGGAAGAACTCATGTTCGTGGATGCGATTATTAACGTTACTGTAGTATGAAGCAGAGCAGGACCGAGTGTTGCGGGAGCTGAACGAGGAGCTGGAGCGATTGATCAACACACGCCTCATGAGCAGCGGAACTTTTATTATGACACAGTCGCCGGCGCCGCTTCCGCTTTTCCGGTCATGAGTTTACGGGAGCTTTTTTTTTTTCCCTTTATTAAATGAAAATAATTACAAACACACAAGGCATTAACCAGTTAAGCATATTCTCGTATACTGCAGTAAAGATTGAGCAGAATCAGCAATAACAATACCATACAAAACATACCTAAGATTATAGATACAGCCACAAAACAAGAAAAAAGCAATAAAAAATAATAATAATAAAATAAAAACATAACAAATGAACAAAACTTAACAGGGCCATTTCAAATTAACTTAAATGATTCAAGTAAAGCAAACAATTTAAGGGCTTTCCTTTCCTCCACAAGTTTAAGAGATTTACTTAGAAGATTCAACTCATTCCTCCAATGAGTCAAAGTAGGTTTGGTTTTATAATACCTGCATTTATGAATGAAAAACTTACCAAATAACAAAAGAGAATTAAGTACAAAGTCCACTTATTTTCATCAAAAACACCAAAAATAATTGTCTTCACAGATAAAGACAATACAATTTCCCTGGACATTGGCCAGCTCTGCATTTCTCTCCAAAAAAATTGGACTGGGTCACCGTAAAAGAAAAGGTGTTCTAAGGATTCAATGTTTTCTACACAGAAGACACAATTATTTAGATCGAAACTGAATCTCAATCTCAAGAATTCGTTTGTTGGGTAGATTTCATTTAAGATTTTGAAGTTGACTTCTTTTACTTTAGGTGGGAGTGGAAATGAAATGTAATTTTCCCTTATTTTCTTAATTTTTTCCACTTCAAAGTCCTTAAGTATGTAAAACCTTTTTACTGGGTTGGGATAATATTCTTTAATCAGAAGATTCTTAATTACTTTGTTGTTACATTTAAAATCACAAAAATCCAAACCTTCAATGCAGAACTGACTAAGGACAGGGGAGACGGCAGAGTATCGAGTGTCTTCTCTAACCATTGCTCTCAAAGAACTTGACTGGCTTTTAGAATTCTGTCATAATACTTAACATTACATTGAAGTTCATATTTTTTTACAGAATTCCTCATGTTGTAACATGTTTCCAGTCTCATCCATAAAATGTGCAACAGCCCAAATGCCCTTGGATTTCCATTCCTCTATATACACAGATTTTCTGCTGAGCCGTATGTACCTGTTATTCCAGACTGGAGTATTATGTGGCGTAAAATTATGGTTATAGATTAATTTCTAATAGAGAAGTACTTGCTGATGGAAAGCAGAGAGTTTAATCGGTAATGAGCTACATTCAAAGTCACAGCGCAGAAGAAAGTCTATCCCACCTATTTTTAAAAAAATCATATTTGGGACAGTGAACCAAAAGGAATTTCTATTTGTCAGATAAGACTTTAACCACTTCAGCTTCAGGACACCATTCATAATATCAAAATCAATCACATTCAACCCCCCGTCCTCATAGTTTTTAACCAAATCAATCTTTCTTATATATTGACATCTATTCCTCCATATGAATTTAAAATTAACAGTGTTTATCTTTTTAATCATTTTTGATGAGATGGGTAATGAGAAAGCCGGGTAAATAAGTCTAGACAAACTATCCATTTTCGATAATAACACTCTCCCAAAAATTGAGACATCCCTCTGCAGCCACCTATTAAGAATAGACTTACATTTGTCCACATTGTTACAAACATTCATATTTTCAGTTGTTGCTTTATCTTTAGAGATAATAATCCCTAAATATTTAACTTCCTTTTTAATCTTTATGTTGTATAAGGAATGCGAATGATAATCATGTAATGCCATAATTTCACATTTATTCATATTCAGCTGCAAACCAGATGCTTTTGAAAATTGATTAATAAATTGCAGTGCTAAGGGAATTTGCTCTTCATTTTTTAGGAATAAAGTTGTGTCATCTGCTAGCTGACTTATTATAATTTGTCTGTCCATCATATTTAGACCTTCAATATGACTGGTTTTAATTAAAATAGCTAAAATTTCAGCGACCATTATGAACAGTAATGGTGAGCTACCACACTCCTGTCGAATTCCCCTCCTAATCTCAAATCTAGAACAAGTGCCATGTCCTAAAGCAACAGAGCTATTAATTCCATTATATAACATTCCAATCATATCTATAAATTTTCTTCCAAAACCAAAATAATCTAAAGTCTTTAAAATAAAAGAGTGTTCAACAGAATTGAATGCTTTATAAAAATCTAGAAATAAAATAAACCCCCTTTCTTGAACCATCTGATTATAATCAAGCAAATCCAATACAAGTCTGATATTATTATGAATAAGCCTTCCTTTCAGAAAGCCAGATTGTGTCTCACTAATTATAGAAGAGATGCCTTCTTTTAGTCTTGCAGCAATCACTCCTGAAAGAATCTTATAATCTGTATTAAGTAAAGTGATTGGTCTAAGGTTGTCTAATATCCTTCTGTCTTTCCCAGCTTTAGGAATCAAGGTAATTAATCCTTGCTTCATTGTTGCCAATAATACTTTTTCCTCTATACATTCCTTAATAGCTTTAAAAACTAGATTTCTTACATCCTTCCAAAAGAATTGATAAAAATTAGTCGTAAGTCCATCTGTCCCTGGGGATTTATTTAAGGCCATCTTAGAAATAACTGAATCCAGTTCCTCGATTTTAAAATCTGAGTCACATATATCCATAAAGGAGTCATCAATGCAAGATCTGGAGTTCTTAATCTTAATAAACAGGATGTTGGCATCAACTGCCGAATAACGAATATACTTCTTTATTTTCTATTCCATTAATTATTAGACTTGTATAGAGTTTTTTAACTGTCTACTTTTTTCCAAATTGCTAAAGTATGCTGAGTTTTTTTCACCTGCTTCAATCCACTTTGCCCTTGATCTTATGAAGGCGCCCTGAGCTTTTTCAAGATAGAGATCATCTAATTTAACTTGTAACTCCATTAGTTTATTCTTCTCTTGAGAGTTTAATTCTACTTTACTACAGCACATATTTATTTCTCGAAATAAATTGCTTTCATTTTCCCTTTTTTCCCTGCTGAGTTTTTTGCTAAATTTAATAGTAAATTGTCTTATCTTAAACTTAATAAATTCCCATCTACTCGTATTATTTCTGAATGATTCATTATCTTCAATTTCTTTTATCAATTCTCTAATCTGAACACAAACGTCTTCATTCTTTAGCAATCTGGCATTAAATTTCCAATACCCTTTATTCCTAACTTCTTTCACTGCGGGTCCTAAAACTAAATCTATGAAACAATGATCAGTCAAGGGTGCTTTAGTGATTCTAGAACGTAAAGTATTTCTTAGAATGTCATCACTCACCATCCAATAATCGATTCTGGACTTGTTACCCCCATTGGGCTTAAACCATGAGTAACTTTCAACATCTGGGTTGAGACACCTCCAAACATCAGTTAAATTATTATCTGTCGTAAAACTTTTAATAATCTCATTACAATTTGGTTTGCATAGTCTTGGAGGCATCCTGTCCACCCATTCATCCGGAGTCATGTTCCAGTCTCCTCCTACTAAAATATAGCTAGTGGGGTACCACACTTTAAGCTCTGATATCAAATTTGTTATTTTTTCCATGAGTTTCTTGTTTTGTCCGTCATTATTATATCCATAAATGTCCCGTGCGCCGTCTCCCATTCGCACTGCTGCCTCGCAGAGTCTGACCTCACTCCGGGCCGCTCCCATGCCGTCTGAGTCGGGTCCCTCTCTGCCTTGCTGCCCCACCCCCGGTGCGTCTGTGGTGCCTTTGGTCCCGCTGGCTCGGAGTCTGGAGGCGTGGATCACGCTTCCCAGCCCGTCCCGCTGGCTCATTTGCACTGTCAGACTTGGCTATGCGATTCAGTTCGCCCGGCGTCCCCCGGTTTTCAGGGGTGTCCACTTCACTCAGGTGTCGTTGGACAGTGCACCTGTTCTCCGGGCGGAGATTGCTGTCCTGCTGGCGAAGGATGCAATCGAGCCGGTCCCTCCAGCCGATATGAAGTCTTCATTGTACCGAAAAAGGGCGGTGGGCTATGGCCAATCCTGGATCTGCTCGTCCTGAACCGGTACCTTCACAAGATGCCGTTCAAGATGCTCACGCAGAAGCGCATTTTCGAATGCGTCCGTCCCCGGGATTGGTTTGCAGCAATAGACCTGAAGGACGCGTACTTTCATGTCTCGATTCTGCCTCGACACAGACCCTTCCTCCGGTTTGCGTTCGAGGGTCGGGCATATCAGTACAAAGTCCTACCCTTCGGGCTGGCCCTGTCACCCCACGTCTTTACGAAGGTTGCGGAGGCGGCCATTGTTCCCCTCAAGGAACAGGGCGTTCGTATTCTCAACTATCTCGACGACTGGCTGATCCTGGCCAGCTCGCGAGAGCAGTTGTGCGAACACATGGTTTTAGCTCACCTCAGCCGGTTGGGTCTTCGGATCAACTGGGACAAGAGCAAACTCGCCCCCGGGCAGAGGATCTCTTATCTCGGTCTCGAGCTAGACTCGGTCGCACGGACTGCGCGTCTCACCGAGGCGCGCGTCCAGTCGGTGTTGAACTGCCTGAGCTCGCTCAAGCGCAGGACAGCGGCTCCACTGAAAGATTTTCAGAGGCTCCTGGGGCATATGGCATCTGCAGCCGCGGTCACGCCGCTCGGATTGCTTCATATGAGACCGCTTCAACACTGGCTCCGCGGCCGGGTCCCGAGATGGGCGTGGCAGTGCGGCACGCTCCGTGTCCCCGTGACACCGAGCTGCCGTCGCACCCTTGTCTGGTGGTCGGACCCTTCATTCCTGCGGGCCGGAGTACCCCTCGAACAAGTGTCCAGGCATGCTGTGGTCTCCACAGATGCCTCTGCCACGGGATGGGGGGCCACGTACAACGGGCATGCAGTGGCAGGTCTTTGGACGGGACCTCAGCTGCATTGGCATATCAATTGCCTCGAGTTGCTAGCGGTACGTCTTGCGCTGGCCCGCTTCAAGAAGCTGCTGTCAGGCAAGCACGTTCTAGTCCGCTCAGACAGCACTGCGGCCGTTGCGTACATCAACCGTCAAGGTGGTCTACGCTCCCGTCGCATGTCGCAACTCGCCCGCCATCTCTTGTTGTGGAGTCAGAAGTATCTGAAGTCCCTTCGGGCCACTCATGTCCCAGGTGTGCTCAACCGTGCAGCCGACGAGCTGTCACGGCAGCCTCCACTTGCGGGCGAGTGGTGGCTCCACCCCCAGGCGGTCCAGCTGATTTGGCAGCATTTCGGCAAGGCCCAGGTAGACCTGTTTGCCTCCCCGGAAATTGCCCACTGCCAGTGGTTTTATTCCCTGACCGGCGGCACACTCGGCACGGATGCCCTGGCACACAGCTGGCCCCCGGGTCTGCGCAAATATGCGTTTCCCCCAGTGAGCCTTCTCGCACAACTCCTGTGCAAGGTCAGGGAGGACGGGGAGCAGGTTCTGTTAGTGGCTCCGTACTGGCCCACTCGGACCTGGTTCTCAGACCTCATTCTCCTCGCGACAGCCCCTCCCTGGCCGATTCTGGGGGAGGACCTCCTGACTCAGAGACGGGGCACCCTGTGGCACCCGCGTCCCGATCTATGGAACCTTCACGTGTGGTCCCTGGACGGGATGCGGAGGTTCTGAGTGATCTCCCGCAAGCGGTCGTAGACACCATCACTTCCGCTAGAGCTCCTTCCACTAGGAGTCTCTATGCGTTGAAGTGGAAACTGTTCGTCGAATGGTGCGCCTCTCGCCGAGAGGACCCCTGATCATGTTCGGTCGGATCCGTGCTTTCCTTCCTGCAAGATGGGTTGGAGCGAAGGCTGTCTCCCTCCACCCTCAAGGTGTATGTTGCCTCTATTGCCGCACATCACCACGCAGTTGAGGGTAAGTCCCTGGGGAAACACGATCTGATCTTCAGATTCCTGAGGGGGGCCAGGAGACTGAATCCTCCTCGCCATTCCTCCGTACCCTCTTGGGATCTGACCCTGGTTCTCACAGCTCTCCGGGGTCATCCCTTTGAGCCTTTGCAATCAGTCGACCTGAAACTAATGTCTCTTAAGATGGTTCTTCTGGTTGCATTGGCTTCCCTGAAGAGGGTAGGGGATCTGCATGCATTTTCGGTTGACGAAACGTGCCTAGAATTCGGGCCCGGTGATTCTCACGTCATCCTGAGACCCCGGCCTGGATACGTGCCCAAGGTTCCTACCACTCCCTTCAAAGATCAGGTAGTGAACCTGCAAGCGCTGCCTTCGGAGGAGGCAGACCCAGCCCTAGCTTTGCTCTGTCCCGTCCGTGCTCTGCGCGTTTACGTGGATAGAACGCGAAGCTTCAGGACCTCAGATCAGCTCTTCATCTGTTACGGAGGCCAGCAGAAGGGAAAGGCTGTCTCCAAGCAGAGGATGGCCCACTGGATAGTGGATGCCATCGCCTTGGCGTACGAATCCCAGGGCGTGCCTTGCCCGCTCGGGTTGAGAGCCCACTCCACCAGAGGGGTGGCCTCTTCCTGGGCGCTGGCTCATGGCGCCTCGCTGACAGATATCTGTAGAGCTGCGGGCTGGGCGCCACCTAACACGTTCGCTAGGTTTTATAGCCTACGTGTAGAGCCGGTATCCTCACGTGTACTCGCATCCACTAGACGGTAGACGTGTTGTACCACTCTGCCTTAGGGAAGCGCGCTGGCTCGGGGGTGTCGGAACGGCCTATTTTGCACTCCGCGGACGGCCGTTCGTGGACACTCGGCGTCGCCCCCTAGCGTCCGCAATCCGTACATGGAAGTCCTATCTGTCCACTTTCGGCCTAATTTGCACTCCGTGTACGGCCGTTCGTGGACACTCGACGTCTATCTGTCCCCTTTCGGCCTATGCCAGGGGTAAGGGGCAAAACGTACACTTGGCCGCTCACTTAAGAAGGAAACGGGCGTCCATTTGTTGCAGCGCTCCCTCCAACTGCCTAGAAGTACAGTGGCAATCTAAATGAATGGGGTTTTTCCCACCAACGACCTAAATTCCCTTCGCAGAGCCAGCTCTGCTGTCACCTGTCAGATGAGTCTCCCCCTACCAGGTGGAGCCATCCCAGGGACTCCATATGCGTACTGCCCCCCGGGCCAGTCCATATGTGTATTTCCCACGTAAACTCCTCCCCCATTGGGTAGGTAGTGGTCTCCGCAGCGTCCCTTACGGGTTCGCTTCCCAGTGTAGTCTAGTTTACTTAGTGGGTATTGGTTAGACAGCAGTAGACTCTCTCGGTGTAAGCTCGCCCCCTTCACCACCAGCCGGTGCTATGGGCGGCTGAGCTTGCGCTGGGCACTGGAAGTGGTTTCGTAACTGTGGCGCTTTAGTTGGGATCCCAATTCGTCGGACACTACTGACGTACGTCGAACGTGACCGACTGAAAGGGAACGTCTCGGTTACGTATGTAACCCTCGTTCCCTGAAGGAGGGAACGGAGACGTACGTCCCGTCGCCACAGTTTCTGTACCCTCGCTGTAGCGCGGACACCAGTTGTCTCCTCAGCGAAAAACAGAGTGCGATTGCATCTGCTTCCTATTTATATACACCTGTCGGGGGCGGTGCGCATTATGCAAATATCGCACGCCAATTCCATTGGCTTGTTTTAGTTTACATGAAGCTGATAGGGCTCTCTAAGCGATATCCTAATTCGTCGGTCACTACTGACGTACGTCTCCGTTCCCTCCTTCAGGGAACGAGGGTTACATACGTAACCAAGACGTTTTCCAGCGCGCCTCGCTTGTTCAATTTGCGGCCACAAACGTCTTCTCTCCTCCCAATCCTCCCGTGGCAACATTTCAGCAAAGCGGATGCCTTTATCCTTGCAGACCTGCGAGTTCTTGGACCGACGCCAGATTTCTTCCTTCACCCATCTCTTTGCAAATAGAATGACAACGTGTCTGATCTTGTTATCCATCTTTCTCCCTGTTCTATGAACGACGTCAACTGCATCCTCCA
The DNA here is from genome assembly GCF_024489055.1 of Chanodichthys erythropterus. Lineage (NCBI taxonomy): Eukaryota > Metazoa > Chordata > Actinopteri > Cypriniformes > Xenocyprididae > Chanodichthys > Chanodichthys erythropterus. The sequence continues at coordinate 5,558,313 of NC_090222.1, forward strand.
CCTTCGACTCAAGATCTGGTGCGACTTTCCGGAGGATTTCGGTGACTTGTTCTCGAATGTTCTCATCTCTATTTTCTTCCAAACCTTTAATCTGCAGACACCACCTCATCCTGTATCTCTCTTGCTCTCTCACTCTATTTTTAAGATCATCGTTATCCTTGCAAAGCTGGTCGTTTTGTTTCTTCAAATCTTCAACTTTCTTTTTGCATTCTTTCATTTCCTCCGCGTTGAACTGAACAGCTTTGGCTAAACTAGCAATCATGACGCTACTTTGTTTTGTCTGCTCCTTCAGATCAGCTAGTTGCTCATCCACTCTTTTTTCAAGACCCAAAATTGCCTGTAAAATGGCGTTGTTGGAAACTTCACTATCCTCACCGTCATCAGCTGGTTTGGGCTTTTTCTCTGCAGGATTTTTAACTGGCGTAGTTGGTAAGGAGTTGATAGTACGGTCCCTCTTGTTTAACTGAGCGGTGTCCATAGCATAGTCGTGCTCCGCAACACAAGAGTCACCTTTCCCACCGACTTCCCGCGGAATATTCTTTTCTTTGGAGCCCTTTATGAATTTGGCCAGTTTAATTAGTTTTTGTGCATCCATGACACCTCTTCACAATGGACTTTCAACTACTTCAAACTAACTTTGGGACTAACTTGAACGAGTTCCGAAAAAAGCGACAGCTCAATTCGCCATCTTGCCGGAAGTCCCAGAGTTTACGGGAGCTGTCCTTGTCGACAGAACCAGCGGCAGATGGTAAATAGTAATTATGTTCCATAAATAAGTAACACAATCCACCTGTAACACAGTTAAGTTCGTAGTGGGGGAAGGAAGAGGACAGGGTCGACGAGCAACTGCTGACTTAGACTTTTATTAACTTTCCACAAAGTTCAACAGAAAGACTGTGCAGCGCACAACAACGAAAATAAACAATCCACAACGGGCTTCACTCCAGGTTCGGTATACGCCATCCACAAAGGGCTTCACTCCAGGTTCGGTATACACAATCCACAAGGGCTTCACTCCAGGTAACTCGACACGACTCAGTCAGCAGTTCCCCTCTCTCTCTCACACACTCCTGCTTCTCACGGCGTTTTATCCTGTCTCCGCGCCAATCACTGGAATGAGAAACAGGTGTTTGTGACTTGTATTCAACCCACTCACTTACCACACGTCTCCCGCTATTCTCTCCGGTTGCAGACCTCACTGAACCACGCCCCCCTCGCCACACCACCATAAAACGTGCAAGAAGTAAATAAGGAACTGCTTGAAGCAAGCTAGTGGTTTGCTGGACGCTAGACTCTACTTCCGCATTTGTCCACGGCACTGTTGTCATGTGGTTTCTACGTCAGTAAAGGCGGTAACAAAGGTAACTGACGTCATTGACAGGCGACTGCACTGCCCCGTGTCACTGTTTACAATGGGAATTTTCGCATGATTTACAAGTAGTTGAAAACATTAGAGATACTGTTTGTAATCAGCTGGACAAAATATATAACACTAGCCTAGTGGTTTTTGGATATTTTACTGCAAAAATTTTACATATTGTACCTTTAAGGTTCTCAAGGTTGCCTCAAGGTATGTTTTAATTCACATTTTGTTTAGACCTATTACTAACTTCTTTAGCTGTCTTTACTGTGAATATTTATTAGTTTAAATAATCACTTAAGGTGCCATAATACTTCAGCTGTGAGGTGTGATGATGACAGAGGGAAAAAACTGTTCAGGCAACTGGTGTTTTCGTCCAGTGTAAGACATAATTGTACACCATTGTCATGTGCTTGCATTTTAAGGTGTATATGATGCCACCAAAGAGGCCTTTCAGCATCTAGGGACAGAAACAGGGTGGGTAGAGAAGACAGTTGCCATGGGAGCTGATGGTGCAGCTGTCAAGTATTTTCAGAATAAAGATAGGGTAGTAACCTAAAAAATGCATGTTTAATTTTAAGTTTAATTCATTGTAATTGTAGACTGGAGCTGGCAATGCTATCTGTACAAAGGAAAATTCCGATGGTGGATCATGTCTACAATCTCCTCAACATGGTTTGGAAGACATATCACTTTAGTAGCAAGTCTATGAGAGAACTACGAGCACTTGGAGAGGAGTTGGGTGTTCCTATAAATGTACCAGGTAGTGTCAGTGGGACACGCTGGCTACCACATGTGAACCGGGCCCTCCAAACCTTGCTAAAACCTGGAGAAAAGGATAAACATCTGCAGAACCCTGGCCAGTTCACAGCAGTGTATTACCACATGGAACATTTGACTGCATCATCCACCAATGCTGATATTGCTGGGAGATCAAGGAAGGTCTGTATTTAATTTCAAAATGATTTCATATTTGGAAGGCATACAAAATAACTGATATTGGTAGTTAGTGGTTAGTAATTGGTTATGTCTTGCTGGTCAAGAAGATGATGGAAGATGGAAGCTTTGTGGGTTTCTGTCACTTCTTGGCTGACTTGTTTGAGGCCACAAGTAAATTCAGCTTTCTTCTCCAAAGAAATTATGTTATTTTGCCTCAGGTAATGTTGACTTGTTACGAAGAATATAGTTAAACAAATAATTTTAATCAAGGAATATGTAGCTTTTACCCTTGTTTTTCACAAGGAAAATGTTTTACAGGCTGTGAATGGGATTGAGAATCTCCTTGCAACTATTGAGGCCATGTCAGAGAGATGCAAGCCAGGTGGTAGGCTGGCAGAATTACTGGCAGACCTTCAGGCCCAGAGAAGACAACAAGAGGGTGAGGGGGAGACTCACCTTTTCTACAAGTTTCAGGTGAGCAGTTTTTTTTTAAAGTAAATTTTAGATTTGGAGTTGATTTATTTATTTATTTATTTATTTATTTTTCTTGTCTAAATGTTGAATGTTTTTTGAACCCAGGGGATCACCATCAAAGGTGAAGCTGCTGGGCTGGGAAAGGGAGGACTCTCCATGGCAAGCACACCTAAGCTACAACAAGCAGTGAGAGCAACCATCGACTGCACTTTGCTTCATTTAAAGCAAAGATTCAGCAGTCTGCTTTGTAAGTGAAAGCACAGAATTATATATTTTAAAAAATCTGTGAAAATAAGATAAGCTATCATAATTTTTCTTTTTCTCTCAACTCTGTACTTCTATTCCTTGATAGATGAAGAGTCTACATCAGCATCAGCAAAGGCAGTGAAGTCATTCAAGATATTCAGTCATGATTCCTGGCCAGCAGAGCAACGAGAGCTGACAGACTATGGTGCAGAGGAGCTGGACTTCCTGCTAGACCACTTTTCCTCTGTCTTAACAAGGTTAGTGACTCTTTTTAAATAAAGATATAAAAAGTATAACACAGAGCAACATTTCAAACATCTACTTTGATCCTTAACCTAGATTGTTTGGTCAGTTTTTCCTTTCACTCTTTTCAGAAATGGCTGTGATTTCAATCTGGCTAGAGAGGAGTATCAATCCATGAAGACATTCATTTTTAGGAACTACATGGACAAGTCTTACCATGCCTTATGGGGGATGATGGTAACTAAGTTGCCATTCTGCTCTGATTACAAGGTACCCCATTATGATCATATCCTTGTTAAGTTAGTAATTATTACTTAAATAAAAAAACCTACACTAATGATCCATTCTTTGTAGAACATCCTACATCTTGTTCACATCATGCTGGTCCTCCCGGTCTCCTCTGCTATATGTGAAAGGGGATTTTCTGCTCAGAAGATTAAATCTGATGTCAGGGGGTCCCTGCATGTAGACACTGCGGAGGACTTAATTCGAATTAGCATGGAGGGACCTAGTTTACAAGAGTTTGATGCCAAGGAAGCTGTACAAACATGGTTCAGTCAGGGTAAAAGGTCCAGGAGGCCAAATTACAAGGGCTGGCCTTCTGAACCTCCTAGTGGAACACAGGAGGATCTGCTCTAAGGGGTAGTGAGTAAAGGCTCAAGTTGTTTAGGCCTACATGTTCTAGTGGAATGTTATTGGCCAGTGCCTCTAATGTTTACATACATTTAAGTATTGTTTGTAACTGTGAAATGACCAAAAGGTTACTTAGCACTTTGTTACTAAGCAATTTTTTTTATTCTGAATATATGGTATTTTGTTTACTATTTGTACTGTCATGACAGCGATGGTGCTGTCAGTTTACCTTGTTGTTGCATCTTCAAAAGTGCAGAATAAAATGTGACACTGAATTTGAAACAGCACATTGTAATTTCTGCATCTATTATTAAAGTATTTATTAGTAATACAGTGGAAATTAGTAGATTTGGTTAGCATGTTGATTTACGGTGTGCGCCCCTAAATTTTCTGGTTGTGCCCCTAAAATTTTCAGTTGGGGGCCAATGTGCTCCTAGTGAAAAAAGTTAGTCTGGAGCCCTGAGGATATTTGTGTTTGTTGAGATGCTTATAGATTAGTTATCTGTTCATCATTCTGATGAGGAAATATGAGCACAAGTCCACTGTTTCCTTCTTAAATTCAAATAACAAATGTATACTGTACAGTGCATTGCCTGCTGCCGGGACGGACCACACTCCTGCTTCTCCCCTTTCTCCGCGTCAGCCATTTAACCCACTCACTGCCACAGGAGCGGCGGGCAGGTCTGGGCCGACTTGTTGGCGGTGTGGGGGCCCGGAACATTTTGTGGATAAATGTCCGGTTATGGAAGTTGGGACGATGATCCGGGTCCTCGACCATCCACAAGCTGCCCCTGGTCAAGCTGCCGAGTACCAAATACCTGTGAGTATCAAGGGGGGTACCTATCAGGCTTTGGTGGACTCGGGCTGTAAACAAACCTCTGTCCATCAAAGCCTGATTTCATCCGGGGCATTGGATACAGGCCACATGGTTGGGGTTCGGTGTCTGCACGGGGATGTGGTGAAATATCCTGTAATGCCCGTCATAATTAAATTCAGGGGACAAAAGCAGAGTGTGGAGGTTGCAGTTAACCCGCACCTCCGGCATCCGATAATTTTGGGAACAAATTGGCCTGCGTTCAGTCAATTATTGGGATGTTTATGTTCGGATGCCTCTTGGGGAAAGAGAACGCAGGGTAAGCAAGCGCAAGTGCAGGTAGGAGAGACTGAGCAGGGACCGGGGAGCGCTGCTGCAGGGGAACAGTGAAGCCGGAAGACTAATTCTTCCGGAGCGCGATGATTTTCCCCTGGAGCAGTCTCAGGATGAGACGCTAAAACATGCGTTTGAAAAGGTCTGTGTGATTGATGGTCAGCCTCTCCAGCCTGGACGTCCGCTTGCTTATCCGTATTTCGCGATTATAAAAGATAGGTTGTACCGAGTGACCCAAGACACTCAGACAAAAGAGGATACAACCCAGTTATTAGTTCCAAAGAGCCGCAGGGAAATGCTTTTCCACGCGGCTCATTCTAATCCGATGGCGGGGCATTTAGGACAGGCGGCGACACTAAATCGTCTCATGACCCGATTTTTCTGGCCGGTTATTCACGAGAATGTACGCAGGTGGTGCGCGTCTTGTCATGAATGTCAGTTGGTAAACCCACCGGCCACCCCAAAAGCGCCATTGCGCCCACTCCAATTAATGCAGGTCCCCTTCAAAAGAATTGGTATGGACCTCGTCGGGCCATTGGAACGATCAGCAAGGGGACATCGCTTTGAATTGGTCATAGTTGATTATGCAACGCGATATCCTGAAGCCGTGGCTCTCCGCAACATTTCCGCTAAGAGTGTTGCGGATGCACTTTTTCACCTAATCTCCCGAGTGGGGATTCCAAAAGAAATCCTCACTGATCAAGGCACGGCGTTTATGTCACGCACGTTACGCGAATTGTACGAATTATTGGGCATTAAATCGATTCGTACCAGCGTCTTTCACCCACAAACGGACGGGCTGGTCGAACGTTTTAATCACACGCTTAAATCCATGATTTGTAAATTCGTTCAGGAAGACGCTAAAAATTGGGATAAGTGGTTAGAACCTCTGTTATTCGCAGTGCGAGAGGTCCCGTAAGCCTCCACTGGGTTTTCCCCCTTCGAGCTTCTCTTTGGATGCCAGCCCCGCGGGGTGCTGGATGTCCTGAGGGAAGCTTGGGAGGACGGACCATCTCAGGCCAAAAACGAAATTCAGTATGTGCTGGACTTGAGAGCAAAACTCCACACTTTGGGGCGGCTGTCAATGGAGAATTTGTTACAAGCCCAGCACAAACAGAGCCAGCTGTATAACAGACGGTCTAATTTACGCAAATTTGCACCGGGAGAGAAAGTACTTGTATTGTTCCCTACTTCAAGTTCTAAATTACTTGCAAAGTGGCAAGGACCCTTTGAGGTTACACGGCAAGTGGGCGAGCTCAATTATGAGGTGGTACGGTCCGACAGGAGGGGGGCACGTCAAATTTATCACCTCAATCTCCTTAAAAAATGGAATGAGGCAGAATCAGTGATGCTGGCGACGGTGATTAGCGGGGAGGATGATCTCGGGCCAGAGGCGAATGTAAAAACTCAATCCCTTACTCTGACCCCGGGAGGAGATCACCTCTCGCCCTCCCAGCTCACTGATTTATCTAAACTGCAAGCAGAATTTGCAGACGTGTTCTCTCCCCTGTCGGGGCGTACCAACCGTGGTTATTCGCAGCCGACCATATAGATTATTACCTGAGCACAAAAAAAAGGTAGTTCAGGACGAATAAGAGGCAATGCTTAAGATGGGAGTAATAGAAGAGTCCAGCAGTAACTGGGCGAGCCCGATAGTTTTGATCCCCAAAACAAATGGCTCTGTTCGTTTCTGCGTGGACTATCGCAGGGTGAATGCAGTGTCGAAATTCGACGCGTATCCAATGCCACAGGTGGACGAATTGCTTGACCGGCTAGGTGCGGCTCGATTTTATTCTACACTGGACTTAACGAAAGGATATTGGCAGATCCCCATGTCGCCATTATCCAAAGAAAAGACCACTTTCACGACGCCGTTCGGATTACACCAATTCGTTACGCTTCCGTTCGGGCTGTTCGGGGCACCGGCTACCTTTCTGCGACTCATGGATAAAATTCTACGGCCCCATGGTGCATATGCGGCTGCCTACTGTATCTAGATGATATTATTATCTATAGTAATGACTGGCAGCGGCATATGCAGCATTTAAGGCAAGGCAAGGCAAGGCATTATAGAAGGTTTGTACCTAATTATTCGGCCCTCACCAGCTCGTTGACTGATCTAACTAAAAAGGATGCACCAGATACGGTCCAGTGGACGGAGCTGTGCCACCAGGCCTTTACCCAGGTGAAGGCTGCTCTATGTGGTGGGCCATTGCTTCACTCTCCTGACTTTTCTCTCCCTTTTCTGTTGCAGACTGACGCATCGGACAGAGGGTTGGGTGCTGTCCTGTCCCAGGAGATAGAGGGTGAGGAGTGGCCGGTGCTGTACATTAGCCGTAAGCTCTCTAAGAGAGAAGCTAAGTACAGCACCGTGGAAAAAGAGTCACTCGTTGGTATCTGGCTCTACAGCCTTTTAAGTTCAAGGTGGTCCACAGGCCGGGTGTTCGGATGGCTTTGGCCGATTTCCTCTCCAGAAATGGGGGGGGGGTGTCTGCAGGCTGGACGGCAGTAGAAGGTCAGTCAGCAGTTGTTCGCCGTCCCAGACCTCTTCCTTCCCATACACGAACGTGAGCTGTGTTACACTATTATATAGAGCTTTTTTTTTTTGTCTTTTGTGGAATGTGGAAAAAACATGGTTCACAAACCCACTTATTACATCACATTGTTTATTAAGAAATAACAAAACATGTATTAAAATAAATCAAAAATACAAGCAATTTTAAGATATCAGCTGTTCATATACTCATTTTAATAGTTTAGTTATAAAGGTAAATCCCCTACACCTATGAAACCTGTGACCTTCCCTTCTGAAAATATATTTTGCCATATGAATATTTAAATATAAAAAGGATCCTTAGAGAAGAAAGTAGCTTTCTGAGCTCAACAGTGAACTCAGTCTTCACCCTCCACCAAAAAAAATCTTGTAGGTTTCAAAAAAAGATTAAATACAGTTTATAAGTTAATCATCAATAGTATTTAGCAAAAGGTAATATTTCTTTTACCATTTAAGGACATGGGCTGAGGCTACATTTAACATCCAAAACATTGATTCTGTGTATTTAAATATAACATTTGTTACAAAGCAGCAGGGAAAAGGAGGAGCAAGAATCAGGATTGAGCAACATTGATTCCAAAAACACAAACAAAGATATTCCACATCAAAAATCCAAACCAGGAACAGGAACAAAACGCAAGGAACAAGAACGTAACAGCTTTATGAAACATGATAAAACAACGACAGACACAAGGCAACTAAAACACAGGTATAAGGCTACATTCAGACTGTCAGTCCAAATCCAAATTTTGCCAAACATTGAATGCGATTTTTAAAAATCTGTTTCGAGCAACATTCATTTGTGGTTTGAAATCCTATTCAAATTGCATTTCTAGAAATCCGTTTCAGTGAGTCTGGCTGCTCTAATCAGATTTTGTGTAATTTAAGTGACTTTCTCACACCACGTAATGCCAAGTTTACACTACAGGACTTTAAACGTCGGCAGATCGCTGTGCTGTTCAGACTACATGACTTGCTGTGAAGTCTTGAAGTCGTTGTGGTGTTCACACTACGTGATACTGCGTAAATGATCCCTAACAGGGGGTTACACACTAGACAAGCTGACGACAACTGTCACACAACGACTTTATTTGAAAATGGACATTGGAAAGAAATTAGATAAAAAATTTTATTAAATTTAATAAAAATCAGATGAACCCTTTCACACACAAGTTTAAAATATTCTGGCTGACCTTCCAGAGTTAAGGCCACCATTAGAATGTTTCCTTTATATTTTCCATGAGGACGTCATGATTGTCACGTGACACACCGCGGCCACACTGTACGACAGATGTATGCTTTTATCACCATGTCATCAAATATCTGATATTCCAATTCTCAAATATTTGCAAGTAAGTGTTTTGTCATTTAAAGTCCTACATCATGATAATGCCAGTTTCACACCGCAAGCATCAGCGGTATAGATACTTAACCCAAACTGAATAATTAAAAACAAGTTTAAATGAGTAAATCTTCCAGAAATATTTTTTATATTAATTTTCTTTCCTGACATACTCCAATTCTTGTTAAAACACACTAGATATGCTTATTCTGTGCATTTTGAGCACTTTTTGTGTGAAATCATATTTTGTCCATCAAATGTGTACTTTCACTTTAATTGAGCGTTAGCAGCGCAGCAAAAATAGACCCAGTGCTGAAACAATCGTGGCATCGTTGCTTCTGCTCTGCTCCTGCTACGTGCTGCCGCACAGCCTCTGTGTGTGCTGTGAATGCTCTCATCTGTTAACATGGTCACGAAAAAAATGTGCGCTGCTTACGCTCTACTGATGCATGCGGTGTGAAACTGGCCTAAAAACACAAGGAAACCATGGGGCTAACGAGAGACAGGTGTAGGTAACGAGTGGCCATGGTAACAAACGAGGGTAGCTATGGAAACAGACAATGGAATCAGGAACAAGGGCAACAAGGAACTAAACACAGGGAGTGAACAGAAACAATTGAACAGAAAAACATAAAAGTCCTTAACCATGAGACAGGGGAATACAGGCTGAAATCATGACAACATCACATGTATATTAATGGCACTTGAGCAGTACTTTTTATTGCCTGAAGATGCTGCTATCATCCTCAGTGTTGTTTGCGTCCACAGCAAAGACATCTGAAGCACTTCCTGTACTGCTGCCTGACCTGGACAAGAATAAGACGAGAGGAGCTTGTGACATCAATTTAACCTCTGAAACTCAACCACAATGGAATTATAATAAACAGGTATTTAAAAAAAAAAAAAAGGTGTTTTAAGAGACTTTATGAAGTAAACTGGTACTTTTCTTAAATATACTGTTTCTGGAGAGAGTGAAATGGATTTCCTATGGAGCAGGATGATAAAATGTCTGAATTAATTACAGAGGACAGAATAGAAAAAAGCCGGGCCTAAAAGTTTGAAGTCTTTTGAAAAGCTAGAAGTTGGAAAGCATTAATGCCATGCAGTTAGACAGACTGAAGAGACAGTGTCTGTTTGAATAGCTTTGGCTCTTTTGAACATTCAGTCACAGGAAGGAAATGGAAAGTAATACATTAAACAACTGCTTCTGACATTTCTCTCTAAAAGACATGGATTGACAAAATGACAGGAACTCCATGAAAACAACTCTAATAGTCTTTCATATTCAGATTTTGACATTGAATATAGTGGCAAATTGAGTGATGTCTGACCTCATTATTGAGGACACAATAGACCAGGAAGATGAAGGTTCCCTGCTGGGAGTTCAAGATCAGGAAGAGGATCTCCAGCTCCTTCCTGCCATTAGTGAAGAAACCCAGAATCCAGGGGCAACCAAGAACCACAAACTGAGCCAGTGTTTTAAATGTCATAATCCTGCAGAGAAACACAGTTAATGTGTCTTTATTGACTGCATATATTTTTCAGTGGAGTGATCAAATCATAATGTTTGTTACTTGGTTTGTTTCATCTGTGAAACTTCAGCGTTCAGATTTTTGAGAGTTGAGTTTAGTTTGATAATGATGTTGATAAAGAGAATCATGTTTATCTGAAAAGCAGAAAAAGTAGAAATCACCTTTTTATCACTTTAATATAAATTAAAATCATGAGAAATAAGTGATGTGCTTACTGCTAGTATGACACAAACAGGACCCAGAAAACTCCAGATAAAACCTTTATCCATTTTAATCCAGCAGCTGTTTGGAGGAAAACACAATATAAGAACTAGATGAGTTTGTCAAAAATACATGAGAAATAAGTGACTTAAAATATTTTTAATCTTGTATGTGTTTATACAGAGTGTGTAAAAATGTACTTATATCAGATATAAGAAATGTCATAAAAGCCCAAGCTGATTTATTTCCTTTTAATTAAATTTATTTCAAACATCAACTCACTGTTCGCTGCCGTAGCCTTCAGGAAGCAGCCCGACAGACACGGCCACCACAACCAGAGCAACCGTATATCCAATCACACACAGGAATCCACTGCTTAGCACCTCCCTCTTTTTGGAGCTGATCTGTGATAGGTTCCTCACGCAGATGAAGAGCAGCACAGCTTCAATGAACATCCACACAAAGCCGGAGAGAAAGAGGAAGTGCAGCACACCTGATATCACGGCACACAACACCTGGAGACCAAGAGAGATGGTTATGATGATTCTCAGTGAGGTTGTGCTGAGCTGAAGGGCTCCATCATTCTCACCTGCTGACTGCGTATGAGGTCCAGGAACTGTTGTGTGAGCAGGAACAGAAGGTGAGCCAGCAGAAGACTGATGCAGATGTTGATCCGAGCCACATTATTAACTCCAGGACTCCACTGACAAAGGGCAAAGGTCAACAGGGCCAAACTGAAGAACACCAGCCCCACAATCACACACACCAAATTCAACAGATCCAGCTGTGAGTCGCTCTGAGAAAACATGTCAGAGTACATGAATGCCAAATCTTTGCTGTTCTTCAATGGTCACTATGTTAATGTTCTCGTACCTCTGGTGGTCTGCTGGTTTGCATGATGAGAGCGAATGTCGACAGATGAACACAGGAACACACAGTGTAGTTGCTGTTGGTCTCTAAAACAGAACAACCATCTACAATCCACTCACTGATATTCCAGTACACACAAGACAGAGAACCGTTGGGGTCGAACTCCTGCAAGATGAAGAAAGAACATGCAGAAAATATTACAAGACTGAATATTAGATGTTTTCAGATGTTCATCAGTTCTCAGGTTGGTCAAAAACACATTTCAGTCTCTCACTCTGATGTGTTTGAGGGTGAAGTTGACTGGTTTGGTAAGTATAGTGTTGTTGGTTTTGGGAAGAGTAGCTGAGATCACAGTGGACATCATGGTTTTAACCGTATCATTTGATGTGTTGAAGAAGTCGGGCTTCAGTAGATTCTCCATTGTATTGTAACCCATGAAAGCCACAGCAGCTGATCCTGTGTGACAGAAACAGAAGTTTACATGCAATACCATGCTAAAACAACAACAATAATAATAATAATAATAAAAAAAATTAAAAAATAATAATTTATTACAGAGAATCATTAATTCTACAGAGACATTTCACATACCTTTATTGTTCTTGGCGATCCCAATGAGATCAATGTCCACAGAAGAGTTTGTCGTGTCAAGTCGAGGGATTTTATTTAAGGCGACACTTGGTCCAACCATGAAGACTTCAACCTCTGATTAAAAACAAACAAACAGTTGTGTGCTATATTAATGTATTTACAATATTTAACTTAATGAAAGTACAATTCGATCATTCAATTTTCACAAAAGACAAACAAATAAAATGACTATTCACTATTGTTGGGTTTTCATCTCTGATGTAATTTTGAACCCTTAAGTTTGCTTTCATTTAATCCGAAAAACTGAATAAATATAAATCTAAGCACTATTAACTGTCTTCAGGAGGTCAAAGGTTAGATCTTACAGCACAGTAAATTCCCCATGTTAAATCAACACCGCTCTGTGTTCATATTGGAACCTTTCACAGACACGTCAGGTTCCACCTCACTCCAGTACCCACGCACCCAATCACCAGCGTACTAATCACCGCCACCTGAAGCTCATCACCTCAATCATCAGCACCAGCTCTTAAACCCCACACTCACACACACTCACTGTCCGGTCTCGTTTGTGTTACACCAGTTGTAAACTTACCTCAAGGACTCCCAAAGCGATACTTACCAAGCTTCATCATCTCCTTCGTCTCCATTGTCTCCAGTTCTCCTCGTGTTCCTACCTGCCAGTGTGTGTGAGTGTTCCCATCTGCCTTCTCCAGCGTCTCCCTCTCTCTTCATCTGCAACCAAAACAAGGACAGTATTATCTCTCATTTCACCTTAAAGATCCTCCACCACACCATTCACTACCCGTTTTGCTCTGCTGTTTGCTCAATAAACATCATAACTGCTTTTATTCCTGCCTCCGGTGTCTCTGTTATAACAGAAGACCGGACCATAACAGCTAAGCATCAGCATGAGCCACCAGGACCCATTCCAAGAGCTCGTGGACGTATTACGCCGAGCACTCGCCTCCTAACCACCGTCACCATCACCAGCACCCACTGCCGCTTCCGCATCCACCGCCACGGCTGCTTCTCCTGTATTCACTGCCAGTCCCATGGCTAAACCGCCGCCCTACTCTGGATCGGCGGAGGAATGCAGCGGATTCCTTCTGCAGTGTGAGTTGGTCCTGGAGATGCAACCGCACCTCTACCCCACCGACACGGCTAAAATAGCGTTTGTAATATCACAACTGCAAGGTAAGGCCCTTCTATGGGTGGATTCTCTCTGGACTCAAAGAAGCTCTGTCGTTAAATCATACCCTGCATTCGTCTCTCACTTCAAAGAAGTCTTCGGAAAACCCCTGACCGACTCGTCTACTGGTGAGAAATTGTACAACCTTAAACAAGGAAACAAAACTGTTAATGATTATGCCTTGCAGTTTCGAACGCTAGCCGCAACCAGTGGTTGGAACGAATAAGCCCTCATCACCACTTTTCGACAAGGGCTGGAGCCCAACGTGCGGTTGCATCTCGCTGCATACGAGGACTCCCTAGGACTCGAATGCTTCATTCAACTCGCCATCCGTGTGGGTTCTCGTATGCAGTCGGGTCTCTTAGAGCACCAGGGCCAGTCACTAACCACCACACTCCTCCGTCGGTCCGAACCTGTCAGCTCCCCAGAACCAGCAAGTGAACCCATGCAAGTGGATAACTCCCGTTTATCTACTACAGAAAGACAGAGACGGCTGACCCTGAATCTATGTCTATATTGTGGATCCCCTGGGCATGTACTCTCCACATGCCCAATTCGTCCTCCTCGACCCATGGTGAGTGCTATCATTCCCTCAATCCAAAAATGAAACCACTCACTCCAGTGGTGGCGCTCCTCGATTCAGGGTCAGCAGGAAACTTCATCTCCGGCGCCCTCTGTCGACACCTCGGGCTCAAGACCTCGCCTTCTCCGACTATTTACAAGGTCCACTCCATCAAGGGCAAACCCCTGAGCCGAAGAATGATCCGACGGGTGACTGGACCTCTTCAGCTGCAAGTGGGTATCTTCCACACAGAGAACATCCATCTGCTGGTTCTGGAGGAATCCACCGCTGACGTGGTTCTAGGGCGCCCATGGTTGGAACAACACAACCCCACCATCTCCTGGCGCACGGGCAAAGTCCTGAAGTGGGGCGACCACTGCTTCTACAGCTGCTTCCCAAACCTTCCTGTTCCAAGATCTCCTCTCTCCAAAGACATCTCCATGAACGCTACCTCCATCGAAAGTCCTGTGGATCAACGCTCCGTCGACATTCCACCCGATTATGCCCACTTCAGTGACGTCTTCTGCCCGCAACGCGCCTTCAAGCTTCCTTCACATCGGCCATGGGACTGCGCCATCGATCTGTTACCGGGTGAACCAGTGCCTAGGGGACGCATATACCCCCTGTCAGTACTGGAGGAGAAGGCCATGGAGGAATATATCAAAGAGTCCCTTAACCAAGGATACATCCGCCCGTCTACTTCCCCTGCTGCTTCAAGCTTCTTCTTTGTGGCCAAGAAGGACGGAGGCTTGCGGCCCTGCATCGATTATCGCTCCTTGAACAAGATAACAGTCAAATTCAGGTACCCACTTCCCCTCGTCCCAGCGGCCCTGGAACACCTCCGTGGTGCCACTGTGTTCACGAAGCTGGACCTCCGCAGCGTGTATAACCTCATCCGGATACGCGAGGGGGACGAGTGGAAGACCGCCTTCGTCACGCCCACCGGCCACTACGAGTACCTCGTTATGCCGTATGGCCTGGTCAACGCCCCCTCCGTATTCCAGGATTTCATCCATGAGGTGCTCCGGGAGTTCCTCCACAAGTCCGTACTAGTGCATATTGATGACATCCTTATTTACTCCCGGAGCTTGGCCGAACATCGCCACCACGTTGCGGAGGTCCTCCAACGCTTACGGCAGTTCCATCTATTCCTGAAAGCAGAGAAGTGCTCATTCCATCAGCCCTCTGTCCACTTCCTGGGGTACGTGATAGATCACAGTGGCATCCGGATGGACGAGGGGAAGGTTTCCGCCATCCAGAACTGGCCAACCCCAAGTACCATAAAAGAACTCCAATGCTTCCTTGGTTTCTCCAACTTTTACCGTTGTTTCATCAAAAACTATAGCACCATCGTCAGTCCACTCACCAACTTACTCCGTCATCAGCCCAAGTCTCTGTCCTGGTCCCAACCTGCCAACGAAGCTTTTGAACACCTCAAGAAAGCCTTCACCACCGCTCCCCTCCTCGTCCACCCCAATCCAGACCTGCCATTCGTCGTTGAGGTGGACGCCTCCACCACCGGAGTGGGAGCGGTCCTTTCACAGCAGCAGGGGAATCCAAGTAGGCTCCATCCATGTGCCTTCTTCTCCCGCAAGCTCAACCCGGCGGAGGTTAATTACGACATCGGGGACCGAGAACTCCTGGCTGTCAAGCTCGCCCTTGAGGAATGGAGGCATTGGTTGGAGGGAGCCAACCATCCGTTCCAGGTACTCACTGACCACAAAAACCTCGAGTACCTAAAGGCTGCCAAACGACTCAACCCTCGCCAAGCCAGATGGGCGATGTTCTTTTCAAGATTCAACTTTACCATTTCTTACCGTCCAGGCTCCAAAAATCTTAAAGCTGATGCTCTCTCACGTCTCCATGCACCCGAGGAAAAGAACGAAGACCCCGACACCATCCTGCCTGAATCCATCTTTATGAGCCCCATCGAGTGGTCAGAAGAGACACTCCCCTCCTCCAATGCCTCCTCACGAACTTCGCCGGGTTGCCCCCAGGGCTTGCGTTACATCACCCAGACACGACGCACTCCATTCCTGCACTCCATTCACTCTTCACTTGGCACTGGTCACTCGGGGGTCAATGAGACCCTCTCGCTGCTCAAACAGTGCTTCTGGTGGCCAAACATGGCCAACGACGTCAGGAGGTACGTGCAGGGCTGCAGCGAGTGCGCCATCTCCAAGAGCCCACGCCATCTTCCCACCGGCAAGCTCCATCCTCTGCCCGTTCCTGAGAGGCCCTGGTCACAGCTGGGGGTCGACTTTGTCACCGACCTCCCAGAGTCTGATGGTAACACATGCATTCTAGTCATCGTAGACCGTTTCTCCAAAGCCTGCCGACTCATTCCCCTGGAGGGTCTACCTACAGCCATGACCACAGCCGAATTAATGTTCAACCATGTCTTCCGTCATTATGGAATCCCCGAGGACATTGTCTCTGATAGAGGACCGCAATTTATCTCTCGAGTTTGGAAGGCTTTCTTCTCGCTCCTGGGTGTGACCGTCAGCCTATCGTCTGGATACCATCCTCAGTCGAACGGGCAGACGGAACGGAAGATCCAGGAGGTTGGCCGCTTCCTGCGTACCTTCTGTCACGGCCACCAGAACTCCTGGAACCAGTACCTGGATTGGGCCGAGTACGCCCAGAACTCCCTCCGTCAAGCCACTACTGGATTAACACCTTTCCAATGCGTACTCGGTTTCCAACCCCCACTGTTCCCCTGGAACGGGGAACCCTCCAACGTTCCAGCCGTCGACTACTGGTTTCGGGAGAGCAAGAGGGTATGGGACTCAGCTCACCACCAGCTGCAGAGAGCCCTGCGCAGGCGCAAGATGACAGCTGACCTTCGGCGCTCCCACGCTCCAACCTACCAACCGGGGCAGAAGGTCTGGCTGTCCACCATGGACATCAGGATGCGCCTGCCCTGCAAGAAGCTGAGTCCCCGCTTCATTGGCCCATTCACCATCCTGCGACAGATCAACCCCGTCACCTACCGGTTACAACTTCCTGCACAGTACAAAAGAATTCATCCCACCTTCCACGTGTCACTATTAAAACCTCACCACCCTTCTGTTCTTCCCTCCACAGAACCTGACGTGGTAGCCGTCGAGCCCCCCCTTCCACTCATCCTGGACGATGGAACTGCTTACGTGGTACGAGAGATCCTGGACTCCCGGCGCCGTGGTGGTCTCTTGGAATACCTGGTGGACTGGGAAGGCTACGGCCCCGAAGAACGCTCATGGGTCCCCAAGAATGATATCCTTGATCCTGCTCTGTTACAGACTTTCCACACCAACCACCCAGACAGGCCTGCCCTACGACCTCGAGGACGACCACCACGACGTCGGGGTCCTCGGCCCTCAGGAGCGGGCCGTGGGAGGGGGGGGTACTGTCACAGACACGTCAGGTTCCACCTCACTCGAGTACCCACGCACCCAATCACCAGCGTACTAATCACCGCCACCTGAAGCTCATCACCTCAGTCATCAGCACCAGCACTTAAACCCCACACTCAGACACACTCACTGTCCGGTCTCGTTTGTGTTACACCAGTTGTAAACTTACCTCAAGGACTCCCAAAGCGATACTTACCAAGCTTCATCATCTCCTTCGTCTCCATTGTCTCCAGTTCTCCTCGTGTTCCTACCTGCCAGTGTGTGTGAGTGTTCCCATCTGCCTTCTCCAGCGTCTCCCTCTCTCTTCATCTGCAACCAAAACAAGGACAGTATTATATCTCATTCCACCTCAAAGATCCTCCACCACACCATTCACTACCCGTTTTGCTCTGCAGTTTGCTCAATAAACATCATAACTGCTTTTATTCCTGCCTCCGGTGTCTCTTATAACAGAACCAACAGCAGGATGTTAAAAGTAACACAGAAGCAGTGCTAGAGTTATTTTTATTTATTTATTTATTTATTTATTTATACTTAAAGGGTTAGTTCACCCAAAAAAAATTCTTCATGCCTTAAAATAGCTTGAATGTAACTCTACACCCTTGCCTCATTGAATATACACGGATCAATGAATATGCAAATTAGCTCTGCCTCCACTCGCTCACACCAGCTCAGAGAGTCTACTGTTACTGTAGTGATGAGCAATTTGTTGTTTGTGTTGTGGATATTTAAGAAAAAAGCTTGCTTCACTTCGTATATTCAGTTTAACAGCTGTGCAACTGAACTGCTCATATTTTCTGACGCTTCAATTGTGTTTTAAATTATGAATTGGTAAAATGCCTTTGCAAAACAGTCTGAATCTACTTGCATTTGTTTGGACTGCTCTCTCACTGAATCACCTGAAGTGATTTCTCAGTAAAGCAAACCGTATCAAGAGAACAAATAGCCATTTTTCTCTGTGAACATTGTTGTGATTGGTTACAAGGTAGTCTGTGATGTCACAAACACCACCGATTTCAAACCGTGGGTTTTTTGTTTACTGCAGTTTCAAACATAAAATACTCAGCAATGGTGCTGACTTATGAATTTGCACATAGTTTGTCTCAAAGCATATTAAAAACACTACATAGGTATATAAACAACATTAAAAACTTGATTTTCACCACAGGGGGTCTTTAATGTTATGAAGTGACAAGACTCAATATTGTATTCCAAAGAAAAACGAAGGTCTTACAGGTTTGGAATGACATGAGAGTACTTAATGAGAGAAATTTCATTTCTGGGTGAACTAACCCTTTAAGTGATTAAGTGAGTGATGATTGTTTGATTATTGTAGACGCCTGATGATAATGAACAAAATCACTGGTGATTTTGATGCAAAGAATATTGCACCTGAAAGAACCATTTACTGGATCATCAAGAACATCAAGGTGAGAAATTCAACTGCAATGAAGATGGCTTCAGAACGTCCCAGAGTGTCCAGCAAGCGCCAAGACTGTCACCTCCTGAAGCATGGATGGCTAATATTGTTCCTAGAGAGCCACAGTCCTGCAGAAATTAGCTTCAACCCAAATCAAAAACACCTAAACAAGCTAATCAAGGTTTGAAGGGTTGCTAGAAAGCTACAGGCAGGTGAGTTTTTATCAGGGTTGCAGCTAAACTCTGCAGGACTGAGGCTCTCCAGGACCAAACTTCAACACCTCTGTCCTGAAGAGTCACTACTGAATCATGTGCAGAGCTGATCAATATTGGCAGCAGGTGTGTCTGAGAGCATCTGTACACACAGTCTCATTTAGAGCACAATCTCTGACTGTATGGGTGATGTGTTAGTTTTATCTTATTCATTATGATAGACCTGAGCTTCTTCAACTGAAGGATTTTTTAAAGTTGCTTTGCTCAAAAAAAAAAAAAAAAAAAAAAAAAAAAAAAAAAAAAAAATCAGGCACACAGACATTAAGAATCAGCATATGAATTAACAATGGTGACAATAAAAAAGCTTCATGTTACAGTGCATTCTGGGTGCACCAATCAAAACTCATCCATGGCTCCCAGCATGAATTGTGCCATGAATAAATTATGAGCTTAGTTGTCTTTCTTAGTAATTTCTTTTATTACTATTTTCTTTTATTTTTGATGTTTTTGATGTGACTTTTTAGTTGCTTGCTTTGTGATGTTCTCTGTTTACCTCAATATGCTGTTTAATTGTTACCTTTGTTAAGATTCATACGTCAATTCTTGATGTCTGTGTGTGTCTAAATTATAAAGTAGTTCAAACCTTTATATGCAGAGTCTAATACTGTAAAGTTACAGGATTGCTATATTTAATAACACAAAGATATCAACCATATAATCAGATATCAAACTCTATATGAGATCAGAGAATCAGGTCACTCTATGGTAATTATGTCACTATGAAAACATAACTAACACCTGATCGCTTTTTCTCTGGGTTTTCTTTGTCACAATAAACGTCCTTTAAAAGCAGCCAGAAAAAAAGTATAATATTAAAAAGTCAAGGGTCAAGAGCCCAACTAAAGCAAACACTAATCACCATAATGGCAATTTAAAATTGTGTGACTTTTCTTTAATTGATTCTGCTTGTTAACAACAGGTGTTCATCACTAATGCTCATACATAACTCAATCAATGACTTCATTATCTCATTAATTTAACACTGCTTCAGTGTTACTTTAACACACTTGAGTGTGGACTCAGAGCAGAGTTAATTTAACACTGGGGTCTTTGATATGTAGAAGCTTCCATGCAAGTGTTTTGGAGCTGGGTTGGATTTAAACTCTGCATGACGTTGGCCCTCCAGGAGCAGGATTGGGTACCTCTGCCAATAAGACTTTAGTTTCTTTTTGGAACACAAATTAAGATATTTTTGATGAAATCTGAGAACTTTCTGAACTCCCATAGATAGCAACGTAATTACCATCATTCAAGGCCCAGAAATATAAAGACCTCATTAGAATAGTCCATGTGACTACAGTGGTTTAACCTTAATGTTATGAAGCGACGAGGATACTTTGTGCGCAAAAAGTAAAGACTTTATTCAACAATTTCTTCTCTTCTGTGACAGTCTCTGACACTGTTCATGTGAGCACCACGGCACATTTGTGTGATGCTGACGTAGAACCCCAAAGCACTGTACTGTATTTACAATGTGTGGTAGTTGCTTTCTACGAAAGTAAGCTCTTGGATTTCATCCAAAAAAAAAAAAAAATCAATTTGTGTTCCGAAGATGAATAAAGGTCTTACAGTTTTGGAACAACATGAAGGTGAGTAATTAATGACAGAATTGGGGAATTTACTGTGAATTTACTTTGAGTATTACTCAAGGGATTCAGTTCCCAACTGGCTTTGCTTCCAAATCCAAATTTCCTTAAAATCAAACATTTATGGTTCCCTTTCGTGGGAACTGTCAACGCTGCGTGGCAACGCATTGGGAACCTTCTGCATGATGTCGTCACTGAAGCACTCATGTATCTAACCAATCGCGTAGCGAGACGTCAGAGACGGGTGACGTCACGGACCAGGAAACTATAAAGCATACCCGGATGCAGAGAACGCTAGCTTCTGTGTCTTCAGCAAGCACTCTATGTTATCGTGTGTCTTATTTGGTGTTGTTTGTCTTATTTCATATAAACAAGTCACGATATCTTTGTCTGAGGACAAGAGTATCTCACACCAATCCATATATATATTTATAAAAAAGACACGTATTATGGCGAGAAACAGCAGTTGAATGGGAGTTGAGTAAGCCCGGGCAGCTTCCGTCCGTGTGCACTATAAAAAAGAAACTCGCTCTCAGAATACTGTGTTCCAGTGTTCCCCGCGGATCGCGAAAAAGAAACCATTCGTGGGGTTCACAAATGGATCTGACAGAGGGGTTAGAGACGGGCGATGCCCTTTCTCTGCCCTTACCTGCCAGGTTCAGTGCCGTCTCCCAGGTGGAAGCACGCTCTGCGGTTTCTTCCCCGGGTTGAGGCACCCGTATTTCACATGCCCAGCTCTGAGGAGGTGGATATTGTGATATCGATCTGAGGACTCGCCACCTCACACACATCGTGTTAGGGAGTGGAGCATGCACATCAGTTCAAAAACAAAGCAGCTGGCGGTTCATTCATAAAAATGTCCAAAAGTGTAAAGAAAGAAATGCACTAGCGGGAGTTTTTATCTCCACTCCTGTTGGCTTTATTCTCGAGGGAATAAAAGTCTAACACGAGGCTTAGTTCTCGCGTTTGCTGAGGCAGCGTGTGGATTAAGCCTGCAATAAGGAATAAATAGCTCAAATCTCGCGTTTGCCGAGGCAGCACGTAGATTGCGTGCACGTAGTATATATTGTATATAATGTTTTTATATATATATCTGGAGGGAACTGAGCAGACGGGAGTTTCCCTTTCTCTCTTTCCCTATAATACCTTGCAAACTATTACGAGCTATAATTCTCTTTGTATTCTAATATATTCAGCCTGTCATTTTTGACTGTTTTGGGCTGCATTTAATTTAAGGATTAAATGAAATATTGAATACATTAAATTCTGAGGAATTTAAAGGAAAAGAGTGTCACCACCCTTGCTCCCCCACAGAAAGCTTGGGGACCGGGACAGGTGACACAGCTGAAGTCTTTGTGAAGTAAGACAGATCTGCGGACTGTTATTATCACCAAGAAGGCTTCAAAGAGGTCCTGACATCTGTGGGCCAGGATCCATGAGGGCAGCCCCTCCGGAGGGGGTCCTGTGTTAGAATATCTGACACCCGTCCCCCTTGGTGCCCTCAGGGGGCCGTTATGCTAACCCTGCCACCCGGTGTGCGTCAGGGCGCAGCGGTCTCCACCGACCCTCCGAGGAGAGCCGGTCATGACTTGATTCGTCTGTTTTCTGCCGGTGCGCCGCTCCAGAACGTCGTATCAAGTGCTCAAAAACATCAGAGGCCAGTCTCGAGAGACTGGTTCCCTTCATAGATTTTATGGCAGAATGGAAACTTTTACCGAATATGTCAAAATGGGTGCTGCTCATCATAGAAAAGGGTTACAGGGTCTTGCCCGCCCAGATTCAATGGGGTCTTTCCCATAGTGGTGACCCCCGAGCAGTCTCTGGTTATGGAACAAGAGGTTATGACACTCTTGCGAAAAGGAGCTATAGAAAGGGTTCCTCCTCCCAGAAAGCTGTCAGGCTGCTACAGCCGCTACTTCATTGTTCCAAAGAAGGATGTGTCCTATCGTAGATTTACATGTGTTAAATCGCTCAATATGAAAGCTCAAATTCAAGATGCTTACACTTAAACAGATTATCCCACAGATCAGGTCCGAGGACTGGTTTGTGGCGATAGACCTGAGAGAGGCGTACTTTCAGGTGTCCATCCATCCTTCCCATAGGAAGTTCCTCAGGTTTGCTTTCGGGGGCAAAGCTTACCAATACAGGGTTCTTCCTTTCGGCCTGTTATTATCAGCCCGCACATTCACGAAGTGCGTGGATGCAGTGCTCGCTCCACTGAGACTCCAGGGCATCCGCGTACTGAATTACATAGAAAGTGATTCTAGCTCAATCAGAGCAACTAGCAGTTCAGCATCGAGATGCTGTTCTGTCCCATATGAAGAGGCTTGGGCTGAGGCTCAATGCCAAGAAGAGTGTGCTAGTTCCAGCTCAATCCACCAACTATCTGGGTGTAGTGTGGGACTCCACCACGATGCGGGCACATTTGGCCGAGGCTACGTCTGTACGCATTTCCTCCGATCGCCTTGCTCCCGGGAGTTCTGGAGAAAGTATGCCGGGAAGGGGTCAGCCTAATAATGGTAGCCCCCTTCTGGCCAACCAGAATATGGTTCTTGGACCTAGTGTCCTTACTAGACGGCTCCCCAATGGAGCTTCCCCTTAGACAAGACCTCCTGTCGCAAGCGGGCGGCTCGATAATACATCCCGCCCAGAACTGTGGAAGCTATGGGCCTGGCCTCTGAGGGGGCCTGGCTCATAGATGCTGGTCTTCCAACTGAAGTTGTGGAGACCATCCTTAACTCCAGAGCTCCCGCCACGAGGAAGCTTTATTCCTATAAATGGAATTTATGATAATGAGTGGTCGCTCGGCTCAGGGTCTATGGGAGGACCATCAGCTCTCCTGGCACATAAATCAGCTGGAGATGATGGCAGTGTTTCTAGCACTGAAACACTTACTCCCAGACCTGAGGGGCCACTGTGTTGGTCCGTCCGGACAACACGACGGCGGGATGGTGAAAGCATTCCTTCACGCTAGACCTGGCTATCTGCCAGGGTCCCCACCAATGTCCCAGGTCTCATTGTACTCCAGGCCTTCTATCCTCCTCCCTTTGAGTCTTCGGATCAGGAAAAACTGAATCTGCTCTGCCCGTTGACAGCTTTGGATGCTTATGCCCACAGAGCTGCCCTGTGGCAAAAATCAGACCAATTTTTTGTCTGTTATGGGTCCCCTAAGAAAAGGGGGCCCAGCATCTAAGCAGAAGATGAGCAAGTGGGTGGTTGAGGCCATCTCACTTGCATATGAATCGGCCGGACAGCCCTCTCCATTGGCTGTTCGCGCCCATTTCACTAGGGGTATGGCGGCATCAAAGGCGCTGATGTCTGGAATATCCATTAATGGTATCTGTGATGCAGCTGGATGGTCATGCCAGCACACATTTATCAGGGTTTATACCCTCGATGTTGGCTCCACTCTGGGGTCTTCTATTTTGTCACTAACATTGGCAAGTATTTGAAGCTACAGCACAGTTGGGATTGCGTTTCCAATGCGTTGCCACGCAGAGTCGACAGTTCCCACGAAAGGGAACGTCTCAGGTTACAGATGTAACCCTGGTTCCCTGAGTAGGGAACGAGACGCTGCGTCTCTTGCCGTACCCCCTGCATACTTGCGAGTGCTTGCTTCAGACTTATCCCAGAAGCTAGCGTTCTCTGCATCCGGGTATGCTTTATAGTTTCCTGGTCGGTGACGTCACCCGTCTCTGACGTCTCGCTACGCGATTGGTTAGATACATGAGTGCTTCAGTGACGACATCACGCAGAAGGTTCCCAATGCGTTGCCACGCAGCGTCTCGTTCCCTACTCAGGGAACCAGGGTTACATCTGTAAGCTGAGACGTTTTTCAGGATGAGTGATTTTCAGGACACCTGTCCATCTGACATCTGTGTAATTTGACGAGCTTCTACCAAATGATGAATGAATTTGTCTGATCTCTTTCAAAACATTTGTAAGTCTTCATATTTACTGTAGCTGTAGCATTAATCATTGTTGCTGTAGCATTAATCATCACCTGTGATCCTCTGCTGCTCTCTAGACTAAACCAAGATAGAAAGCATCCATAGAAATAATGTTAAATCAATGTTAATGTGTCAGCATTAACTGCATTGAATCAACATCACTTTTGCACCCGCAATTAATGTTGAAATGTTATAAAAATAAATAAATAAATAAATAAATAAAAATCAATGGTAATGAATCAATCAATGAATCAATGTTTCAATATGATGTTGGTTCAGCATTATTCTTGCACTCTCAGAAAATGAAAAAAACAACTACAACTGACTTAAAGCCACACTGCCTGAAATCAACTGCAAATAAAAGAATTTGGTGTCCTTTATTTGCAGCTGATGTCAGGCTGTATGTATTTAAAAACCAAAATATCTGAATGGTTCACTTAATGAATGACTTAATGAATCAATAAAGACATTTACCATTGGCAGTTTTAGCTTCTTATTTAGAGTATAATTTTATTTAAAAAAATAAAAAAATAAATAAATTACATTTTGATATAGTAATAAAAAAAAAAGTTATAGTTCACCCAAAAATAAAAATGATCAGTTATCATTTACTTACCCTCATGGTCCAAAAGAGTATGTGTAATAAATTCTATGTTGAATCAAATAAAATATTTCTTGTTGAAGCCACTTTTTTGTAATGTCTATTTGATGCTTCGCACATAATGACTTCTTTTGGGAGTAATTTCTCAGCAAAATTTGATTTGCAATTAATCTGAATCTAATCTTAATTAGATTAAACATCTGAATTGCTTGACAGCCCAACCAAAAACTGTTTCTGCACTTACCAACAGCAGCAAGAGCCAAACTGACATTGTCACTTGTGTCTGTCGGCTTCACCAACGTAGAGATGAGTTTCTCACTGGTTTTTAACACACGGTTTCCATGGGAGGCGAGTTCAGCTGGGCTGACTGATGATGATGATGAGTCTAAAATCTTCTCTGAAGCGTTGAAGGCCATAGTCAAAATGTTCGTCACAGTCTAGTTTATTGATCAGATAAATAGACGTAAATGTCAACAGAGCCAACACAGACAACACTGTTTTGTCAATCATCTATTATCTACACTATGTAACTGACAGATATTTGATTTTATCAAGACTTACAGTGACAGAGAGCACTTGAGATGATGTAATGTTCTCGATCTGCTCAAGTAGATTTTGGAAACAGTTCTGACTCTGAAATCACAATTGTGAAAGCAGTATTTGTTGATTTTGATCATGTTTTTCAATATTAACAGGGAACCAAACATGTATTTTACTGTACTGAAGAACGCTGTGAAGATCCTTTAGTGATGTTAGTACAGACACACAACACGCATCTATCAACAATAAATAGAAAAGCACATTCATATTTCACATAACAGTTATCTAAAATTCACATTTAATTGTACTGCTCTTTGGAGTAATTAGCTTTAATTTGAGCAAAAAATAAATAAATAAAAAAATCACCATTTCCATTCCATGTGTTCTAGAGAGCAAAATTGTCAGTTCCTGAAAAACTGGTACAAAACATCAATAATAAAAATTGAAGCTGCTGCAACCAGACATGAAACACAATAATAAATGCTGTCATGTCATCTTTTGTTTAGATGCCTGATGTTCATGATTGTGTGTAACAGGTCTGGTAGGTCATTATACCGAATCATTTAAAGAGGCATTTCAGAATAACTAAAACCAAATTTTAGATGGTGTGTGATGAAGCTGATTAGTTCAGTAATCACATAATCTTATGCAATATCCCAAAATGTGCATAAAATACATGGATGGAAACATGGCTGTTGATAGAAGCTGTGAGTCTAACTCTAAAACTTGATTTCATAGACTCAACTTACAGTGCATCTTTCCTGCAGTGTTATATTTATACCTGCAATGACAGAAATCAGCATGAAGACAATCGAGAAATTGAAAATTCAGCAGGATCAGACAATACTAAACTAAACAAAACTAAAGCCCTCATATCAATTTGTAGTGTTTTATTATTTTGAACTTAGTCCAGAGTGAAAGTCAGTGTCTCACTTTAAGGCTGTTATGATGTTGCTCCTTTAGGACCAAAACTCATGTTACCAGCCCATAAAACTATCAGTAAGAAATCAATACAATATTAAAAGATTAGCAGCAGTCAGAATTAAAGAAAGCAATGATCAAGAATAAAATGGTGGATGCGACCATAAATGTGGGAATGAAGAGAAGTTGCCTTTTTCCCATATATGGACATAAAATCTCATCTCATTTAAAAAAAATGTTCAAAAAAATCTCACTTATATACAGTAGCTTGTGTGCAGACATATATTGTATACAATGATCTGCAACTGCACATTTTACACACTCAATCCTTATCTTTATCTAGTACGGAAGCCCTAAACGGCCATTGATTACAATTTTTTTTTTCTCGTGATCACGACTTATTTTCTCGTGATCTCGAGATAACAAAAGTTGTTTTCTCGTGATCATGACTTATTAAAAGTTCTTTTTACAATGATTGATTCTGAAACACTGTACCCGGATTCTACTGTTGCTATAGTAACGAACACAACTTTGACGCGCATCTGATCGACGGATAAATCATGCGCTCTTATATCTTGTGGATATTTCAGCTAAATGTTTACTTCACTTAATAATAAAGTTTACAATAAATAAATACATATAGGCTATTTAATCACTGTTCACTAAATGTACGCTTAACATATTGTTTGTGTAATTAACATAGCTAATATTCAACAGAGCATCTCAAGCGCAGGCAGAGTGCCTTCAGAAAGATGCCAGATTATTCTATAATTCTAAAACCTTTTAGATTAAACCAACTTTATTTCCCATACTCATATATATATATATATATATATATATGACGAATAAAAATAACATACACATTATGCAATATATTACATAATGAGTTATTTTTATTCGTCATGTGGCTGTGACGATATGTGCTTTAAACTGTCTCCTCCTATCTTCCATTAAAAAGGGATGCAATAGGCCTACTCCAGATTTCCTGTTTGAGAAGCGTGTTTATGTGTATGTTTTCTACAAAGAAATGTAGAAAATACAGTAGGTTACACACTATCACTGAATTAAATGACATAGGCTATAAATCACATTTCTTATCAATATAGCCTACATTGTGTGACATATTTAGGTAAACGAACACTGAAACTGCAATGATTAAAATAGCGTCTTAAAGATACACAATGAAGTTCAAACAGAATACTATACAGTGACATCAAAATTAGTTTTAATAAACAATAAGTTTAGTATCACACCGAACTATTGCGGTCGTGAAACTGTGGTGAGTCATGCAACTAGTCAGAACGATAACAGATACACTTTCAAGCAAAATAATTATAATCAGTCATTTAACAGTAGAGTTAATCGCTTAAGGCACACAATACTGCTCAAAATAAAGCGATCAGGAAAACTATCTCTGTCCGAAACTCGTACAATCTGAGCCAATATGAACTAATACAGTAAAGTGGATATTTACAGCGCATCACCAGTTATATTTGGTAATATACTGCCACCTGTTGGCACATTTGTGTAATGTAGAGCAGAGATTAAGTCGTGATCACGAGAAAACAATTTTTGTTATCTCGAGATCACGAGAAAATATTAAGTCATGATCACGAGAAAACAACTTTTGTTATCTCGAGATCACGAGAAAAATAAGTCGTGATCACGAGAAAACAAGATAGAAAAAAAAAAGTAATCCATGGCCGTTTAGGGCTTCCGTAATCTAGAGACACAAACACACTCATGTTCAATTCTACAGATCCTCAAACATTCAGCCAAAACACAATCCAACAGAGGAAACTACATTACCAGCTGATGTCGTCTCTGGTGTGACTGTTGTAAAGGCTGCACTGATGTCAGTAACATCTGAAAAAAAAGATGAATATCAATGAATTGGCAAATACAAATAAATAAAATGTAAATATATTTACCAATACAGTAAGGCCTCTAGCACAGTGGTTCTCAACTCCAGTCCTCAGAACCCATTGCTCTGCACATTTTGTATGTGTCTCTTATTTGACACACTCAGTTCAGTTCATGGAGTCTCTCCTAACAAGCTGATGATCTAAATCAGGTGCGTTAAATAAGGGATACATACAAAATGTGCAGAGCAGTGGGTCCCGAGGACTGGAGTTGAAAAACACTGCTCTAGCAAATCTACTACAATATATTAGAATTGTTTGTGTGTTATCAGTCTATTGTTGTGTTTGTCTATTGTTGTGACTTAGATGAAGATCAGATCACATTTTATGGCAAATTACTGCAGAAAACCAATTCATTCCAAGGGGTTCACATATTGGAGTCAGAAAAAACATTGTTCTCTCATATTAGTAGTCATGTGAAACAGAAAGCCATGACTGGACAGTTTGACCCTGTTTTGCTAAAAATTGTAAATAACAATGGGAATACTTCAGAGATCCTCAGTAATTATTAAAAATTATTATGGTTTTACTCATATTTTCTACAAATCAACTCTGCTCAGAGAGGTCCCTCTCTATATAGAGTTAAAGTAATACTGAAGCAGAGTTAAAGTTAATGAGATAATTAAGCAATTAATTAAGTGATGATTGAGCATTAGTGATGAACACCTGCTGTTAACAATCGCTAAAGAAAAGAGATACACAAGAACTACAACTGACTTCAGCCACAGCCTTACATGAAATCAACTGAAAATAAAAAAGGACCTGATTAAACAACTCCACAAACAGCATTACCAGCTTCATTTATTGCTAACCAGACTGACATTTTCACATGTCTACAGAAGTTCTTATTGTGAATTTGCTTATTGCAAATCAGGTAACATATTCGGTTTGTAAGGCATTTGAATAAACATTACAAAATGGTCTCCAAATAGTTCCATTAAACAAATGTCACCGTAAAGCTTCAGAGCTGAAGATGAACAAGTATTACCACTTAGGCTTTTAGCATGAACACTTATCATACAATCCTCAACAGTGGTGACAATAATTATTCATACTGCAGTGCATGAGTTCAGTACTATGGTGATACCCAGCATGCATTGCAGCATGAAGCATTTTTTTATCACCATTGTTGAGATTCATATGCTGATTCTTGATGTCTGTGTGTCTCTAAAATTGTGTAGTGCATAAAAGATTTTGAACTACTCTGTTATTTAAAGTCACTGACAGTATCTGTTTGCTGCAAAACTGTTAAAATGCTGTAGTTTCACAGGATTGCTAATGCAAAATCTAAATGACAAATGACATATGATTAGTTATTTTAGACAAAATCAGGCCAGATCATGATTATTTTCTCATCACACACTGTAAAAGCAGCTAATATCTGCTCACTGTAAAGCACTCACCTCACTGCTTTACAACTTCATATGAATTGTTGCAGCGAAAAATCTAACATAGGAGGTGAAGGGTCAAAAGCCCAACTGAAGCAAACACGGATCTCCATGATGGTGGCATCGTTTTTTTTTCTTGACCATTAATACATCATCATCTTAACCTCTGTTAATTCTCAATAAGAGCTTCTGTAGAAGTGTGATAGAAATAAAGTCAATCTGGTTAGCGATAAATGAAGCTAGTAATGCTGTTTGTGGAGTTGTTTAAATCGATCTTGAGCGATTTAATGTCTTCTTTTATCTTCAGTTGATTTCATCTAAGTCTGTGGCTTAAGTCAGTTGTCGTTCTTGTGTATCTCTTTTCTTTAGTGATTCTGCTTGTTAACAGCAGGTGTTCATCACTAATGCTCAATCATCACTGTAGTGAAACTAGCACAAAAGAGAAAAAATAATAATTATAACTCATTATAATTAATTATAAATATTTGAATCTGTTAATCGAATCGCTTGATGTAGCTGAATTAATATTACAATCAATCAATCTGTTCTGCAGAAGGCAGAAGACCAGAAGAGACTAGAGCGATCTGCATGGGGGCTTTTTAACCTGTACAGAAGTCACACCTTTGAGTTTTGGCTTGACCAATGAGAAAGGTGCAATTTCCAAGTGGGAAATGTTCCTTTGTTTAAAAGTGGACTCATTTGCATGAGTGGAATAAGCTGGCAGTTTGTGTCCATTTATACTCTGATAAATATAATAAACATACAATGCTTTCTATGAGATGGTGATGACCACGAAAGTGAGTCATTAAATGATTTTGATATGAAACACCACCTAGATGGGCTACACTATCTAGAAATTCTGTCCTCAGGCATGCATAACACTATACAATATAAAAGGACAACATACAAACAGTAATAATGCACAAAAATGTACTGGGGAAATGCATGTTAATTTATTTAAACAGATTTGTCAATGAATTAGTGGCAATGATTTCATTTCTATGAGCTGAATGTCTGATTCTAGTGTTGAGAACAATCAATGTCCCAAGTGTCTTTGAAGTGTGTGAGTGAAGCAGAAGGATGATAGCTCTCCAGACATTATGGAGTCTGCATATACTCTGAAGAGTTGATTTAACTCTAGGGGGTTACAGATTGCACAGAGACACGAAGGTAGAGGATCTAAATGCAGGTTTATTAAAAGGGTAATCCACACTCAAGGTCAAGAAAACAGGTAAAGGGTCAAAAATATATGAGAAGGCCGTCCACACAGACAACAAGACAGGAAAACACAGACAGACAGGGAAATCCAAAGACATGCAATAATCCAAGAACCGGAAAACATGAAACCAGGGGGACGCTCAGAATTGCAGTGGTACACAGGCACGCGCACAGGTAGGGCTCAACCTGTGCAGAGCACATGCCCTTTTTGTCCTTACACTCCGAAGTGCCCTTTTTTTTTTGTGAGGTGTTTTATTTAATTTATTTATTTTCTTGAATAAATCATGGTATTGGTCACCCTTTATGTCTGTCTGTCTGATTTACAAATATATTTAGCCTAATAAAGGTATTAAAAAGAGCTTGTGAAAAAAAATAATTTTGGATCCGCTCAAACTAACTGTCAGTCAAACCTCTTAACTCCGCCCCCTCAGTTCAGCGAAATGAAGTTCCACAGCAGAGCAGCTGAACGTCTTGCAACGGTAAATAAATATCATCTTGTTGTTTGAATAAGTAGGCTACAACATTGTCTTTACGAAAGAAACATTGGTATGTCTATAAAGTTTCATATTTTATACATTTGAGGCCTGAGACCGGTGGCGGAGAGAGAGGGAGGGGGCTAACGTTAGCATTTTCCTTCTAAGTTAGTCATAGCGAATAGCCTACAAATAGCCTTAAACAAGCTGTGCATACAGTACAGTAGTATTACATCTTTTATAAGACAGCCAAAAACTGAGCGCTCATAACCTATTGATGATGACGTAGCACGTAGCCTAATGTGATGCCATCGTTTTAACGTTTTTATTTTTGCACATATTCGCTGGTCAAAAACCCGGCGTAACTGCATTTGAGTTTGACAAAAAAGCGACTGAGTGATCCCCGTTGTCAGCTAGGTAAAATATATTTCTAAGGAATTTCTTCTTTGATTTATGATGGCTATCTGCTGATACACTTAATTCATTAACATTTAATATGGTCACACAGTATGGTTAATGTTTACGATGTTAATATGTATTTGCTCGCTAGATCATTTTTTTAATCTAGTATTGTATACTCCCCGCTCGTCTTCACATGTAAAATAGTAAAACATGGTTTTACTACAGTAATGTTGTAGTAACTAAAAAACATTACAGAATCGTCAGGTCACTGTGCTTCTTTATATTTTATCATGCAGAATGTAAAGAGTGTGTATTAATGTGTTGAGAGGGACATCCCTGGATCACAGTGAAGTCAAACATCTTCAAACACATGGCTCACACAAGATTGCTGTTGTAATTATTTTTAAAGAAGCCCTGAAACCCTGTGTATATATATATATATATATATATATATATATATATATATATATATATATATATATATATATATATATATATATATATATATATAAGGGTCTGTGCACGGCCCTGGTGGTACACTAAACAATACTTCACAGGGGATGATTGAGACACAGGCACTACTTATACACAAGCACAAACAAGCTTAACAAAATAACAAGTTAACAAGAGGGTGTGGTCCAATCAGTATCCATGGTAAAAAACAAGGGGAACAGCAGCAGGAAAACATGAGGTGAGGTGCACAAACAACAGAGGAGACACAGGGAACACAGGCAGGGATCATGACAAGGGGTTTTGCTTTTTAGGGGTACCAATAATTGTGGCCATTGTGTATTAGAGAAAAATATTTTTTGAATAAAAGATCAAAAGGATAAACAATACAGATTTATTTTCATAACCTTCTTTGGACATATTTAATTGCCAATAATTCTTACCATAACTAACACACACACACACACACACACACACACACACACACACACACACACACACACACTGTACATTCTATCCCTCTACACTACCCCTAAACCTACCCATCACAGAAAACTGTATGGATTTTTACATTGGGACTCATGAAATGTCCTCATAAAGCACATAATACCAGTGTAATTCCCATGTCATTATACAAATTTTTATCTTCAAATCATGAAAGAAAACATGCACGCACGCACACACACACAAACACACACACACACACAGTATATAGAATTCATATATAAAGAGAGAGCGAGAGAGAGAATTCATTACAAACAGATTTCCAGGCATTCCTTTTCTTTTATTCCACAGCTGATGTGTGCAGTTTATTTTGCTCGCTTTAAAAGAATTTTCTCTTGTTTAGTAATGTATTTTTAGTGCAGTCTTTTTCTGCTGCCATTGTTTTCCTTGGATTTGCTTCTCAGTTCCATGCAGTTTTTACATGCATGCAGATCTATAAGTTTTATACTAAAGTGGCTCCCAGCATGCATTCCAGCATAAAGCATGTCACAATTGTTGAGATTCATATGCTGAATCTTGATGTCCCACAACAATGTATTTAAAAAATCTACTGAAAGCTGTGGTTGCCTGTAATGTGCTAGTAATTTACATCCCTCTACCGTAAATTTACAGCTCTCTTTTTTACAGTTTGTTGCCGTAATACTATTTGGGAAACTGATTGCTTCAAATAGTTTGAGTTTAAAAACTAGTATTTAAAAGGTGTTAGGTAAGGTGCTCATGGTAAACAAAAAGACCATGTTTAATCACACTTTGGCAGTTGTAGTTTTTATGTGTGCTGAAAAAAAAGAGGAAGCCGTGAAAGAGGAAGGTGAAAAGAGCTTAAGCAGTTTTAAGTTTTAGTGCCGTCGTGTTGTTTTCATGTCACATTTTTATTGGCTGGTCAGTATACGTAGGTCGTAGCAGCAAACTGTGTGTTTATCATGCTGAATTTCTGACAGTCAGAAAATTATCGTAGGCTATCTTTGTTCTCAAGACTGGGAAAATGGCCGTCTTTAAACCTCTCTCACTGTATGACATAGGACAACCAATTAAGAGCCACGATCACAGAAATCGCCATGATTGTTTCACGATGGCAATCTTTCATCGGGGACAGCCTAAAATCGTGCAGTGTGTCCCAGGCTTAAGAAGTTAAAAAAAAAAAAAAAATGAAAACAAAACCAGAACGAACTTTTATGATATGTTTTATTTAGGTGTTAAGATTGGAATAATTTATAATAAGATGTTAAAAAAAACACCATGACAGTACCAAAATACAACCAGGCCAAATCTTCTATGACGTGTACGTGTAACAATTTGATCGTTCTTTGACTCATGTTGCAGCACGGACCCTTTTGTATGTGGCACTTTAAGGTAGTGAATGCTGTTCAGTAAACAGAAGGCGTTTCTCAATACCAAGTTCGCAAACTTCGTACTTGTGTCCTTGGTTAGGACTTGGCAAGTTCGACCCAGAGGGTGCTTCTTAATATCCCTCCTTGTTTCCTCGCTCCTCCGTTCTCCATCCTATGACCCGGAAAACGATCGAGTTCAGCCATCTTGAAGGACATCTCAGTTCTCTAATTGCACTGCGAAGAGGTGAGGAACAAGGAGTGAGGAAGCTTCCTGAGGAGTCATGAGCGAGGATACAGAGAAGCATCCTTTGCGGAAGTCTTTCTTGTCGAGAAACGTCTCGGTTACAAAGGTAACCCTCGTTCCCTGAAGGAGGGAACGGAGACGTACGTCGGACAGACCGACTTCAGACCTACTTCGAGTGTAACTAAAACGAGCCAATGCACATTGGCATGCAATCAAATGTATCAGCTGCTCGCCTCGTAGCGCGGTTATATAATGAGCAGCAGGTGCGTTGCATCTTCAGGTTTTCGCTGAGGAGCCGAACCGGATAGGCGGCAGCATCAGCGGGGTACAGCGACTGTGGCGACGGGACGTACGTCTCCGTTCCCTCCTTCAGGGAACGAGGGTTACCTTTGTAAACGAGACGTTCCCATTCAGTCGGTAACGTTCGACGTACGTCGGACAGACCGACGAATAGGAATCCCTACCAAAGCGCCACAGGAGCTGCCCCCTTCCAGCGCTCTGTTGTAAGCCACCTGAACCCCCTTGCCTGAGGATGGTGGGACAGGGCTAACACAGAGAGAGTTGATCACTGCTGTTCCCCAAAACCCATTCAGTGAGACTATTGGATAATGCTGGGAAAGCGTACCCTTCGCTGGGAAAGGAACGCTGCGGAAGCCACATCCTTCCCCGAAGGAGTTATGTGGAGAAGTACATATGGACTAACCCTGTAGGGCTGAAACATGAAAAACCAGGGCCCAGATCAGGACGCAGACAAACTGGCTAAACCGACCGTCTGCTAGCCGCCTCACGTCACAGAACTCAGATAATTCACAGCACATAGAAACACTTTCACCTAGATATTATCACATAGAGACTGTGTCTGTACCTCGAACTAGTAAATACAAAAAACTTCCAAAACCTTTTAAGGGTAAAAATTTAATTGATGTTCAAAAAATGAAAATCACAGATAAATCAGATAAACAAATGATAAAGCTTGGGTTACTGAATATTAGATCTATTTCTTCAAAAGCACTTATTGTAAATGAAATTATCACAGACAATAAACTAGACTTGCTGTGTTTGACAGAAACCTGGCTAAAACCAGACGATTACATTACTTTAAATGAATCTAGTCCTCAAGGTTATGATTATCGACACAATCCTCGACAGAAAGGCAAAGGGGGAGGTGTTGCTGTAATTTATAGTAATATATTCAGAATCATTCAAAAGAATTTCAAATATAATTCCTTTGAAGTGATGGTGCTTTATGTAACATTATGTAAGTTGACATTTGTGCTGGCTACTGTATACAGGCCACCAGGGCACCATACTGACTTTATCAAAGAATTTGCTGAGTTTCTATCAGAGTTAGTACTGGCTGCGGATAAAGTCCTTGTTGTTGGTGATTTTAATATCCATGTAGATAATAATAAAGACGCATTTGGATTGGCATTTGCAGATATTTTAAACTCTATTGGAGTTAAACAACACGTGTCAGGACCCACTCATTGTCGTAATCATACCCTAGATCTAATACTGTCGCATGGAATAGATATTGATGCTGTTGAAATTCTACAGCAGAGCGATGATATATCAGATCATTATTTAGTCTCGTGTATAATACAATTAGCCAAGGCTACAAAACCACCACCCAGCCATAAATATTGTAGAACAATCACGTCTGCCACTAAAGATTGCTTTATAAATAATCTCCCCGAGCAGTTTCATCGCCTTAGTATACCTGACAACTTAGAAGAACTCGATGCTGCAACAGAAACTATTGGCTCTCTCTTTTCCAGCACATTAGATGCGGTCGCTCCTTTACGTCTAAAGAAGATTAAGGAAACTAATCCAACGCCGTGGTATGATGAGCACACTCGGGCTCTAAAACGAGCTGTTAGAAAAGCTGAACGTAGTTGGAAGAAAACAAAACTAGAAGTTTTTCGCCTTTCGTGGAAAGAAAAAATGATTGAGTACAGAACAGCCATAAGAAATGCTAGATCTACTTATTTTTCAAATCTCTTAATAGAAAACAAACATAATCCTAGGTATTTATTTAACACAGTGGCTAAATTAACTAGAAACAGAGATTCAACTGCTGACGTTTCCA
The DNA here is from genome assembly GCF_024489055.1 of Chanodichthys erythropterus. Taxonomy (NCBI): domain Eukaryota; kingdom Metazoa; phylum Chordata; class Actinopteri; order Cypriniformes; family Xenocyprididae; genus Chanodichthys; species Chanodichthys erythropterus. Next base: position 5,594,902 of record NC_090222.1, read on the forward strand.
TAGAGCACAGCAGTAATGACTTTATGAACTTCTTTACTTGCAAGATTGATAATATTAGAGAGAAAATTATAAACATGCAACCGTCTACAGTTTCTCTTCAGACAGTGCACTGTAGTGTCCCTGAGGTAAAACTAGAATCATTCGCCACTATAGGAGAGGAAGAATTATCTAAACTTATCAAATCATCAAAATCAATGACATGTATGTTAGACCCAATGCCGACTAAACTACTGAAAGAAATGCTTCCAGAGGTTGTAGGTCCACTTCTTGATATAATTAATTCATCTTTAACACTAGGACACGTGCCAAAAACCTTTAAGCAGGCTATTATCAAACCTCTTATTAAAAAACCTCAACTAGATCCGAGAGATTTAGTAAATTACAGGCCAATCTCGAATCTACCTTTTCTGTCAAAGATACTAGAAAAGGCAGTTTCAACACAACTGTGTTCCTTTTTAGAAAGAAATGGAATCTGTGAGGATTTCCAGTCAGGATTTAGACCATACCATAGTACTGAGACTGCTCTCGTTAGAGTTACAAACGATCTACTCCTATCATCCGATCGTGGCTGTATTTCTCTATTAGTGTTATTAGATCTCAGTGCTGCTTTTGACACTATCGATCATAACATTCTTTTAAAAAGACTTGAAAACTATATTGGCATTAGTGGAATTGCTTTGGCATGGTTCAAATCATACTTATCTGACCGTTATCAGTCTGTGGTAGTTAATGAAGAGATGTCGTATCGATCACAGGTTAAATATGGGGTACCACAAGGCTCAGTATTAGGATCGTTGCTTTTCACTCTGTACATGCTGCCCTTAGGAGAGATAATTAGGAAGCATGGTGTTAGTTTTCACTGCTACGCTGACGATACTCAGCTCTATATTTCCTCGTGCCCTGACGAAACCTACAAATTCACAAAACTAACAGAATGCATAGCTGACATTAAAAACTGGATGACAAGAAATTTCTTATTATTAAATTCAGAAAAAACTGATTTCCTAATCTTTGGACCAAAAACTTCCTCACGAAAAAACCTTGAATACTCTCTAACACTTGACGGGTGCTCCATTAAACCTTCGTCCTCAGTTAGGAACCTGGGTGTGCTCTTTGATACCAATCTTTCATTTGAAAGTCATGTTTCTAGTATCTGTAAAACCGCCTTCTTCCATCTAAAAAATATATCTAAATTACGACATATGCTCTCAATGACAAATGCGGAACAGTTGGTTCATGCATTCATGACCTCAAGACTAGATTATTGTAACGCTCTACTGGGTGGTTGTTCTGCTCGGCTTTTAAACAAACTACAGTTGGTTCAAAATGCGGCAGCTAGAGTTCTTACTAGAACCAGAAAGTATGACCATATTAGCCCAGTTCTGTCAACATTACATTGGCTCCCTATTAAACATCGTATAGATTTTAAAATCTTGCTACTTACTTATAAAGCTCTAAATGGTTTAGCTCCCCAGTACCTAAGTGAGCTCTTAATGCATTATAGTCCTTCACGTTTATTGCGATCTCAGAATTTAGGCCAGTTGATAATACCCAGAATATCAAAATCAACTGAAGGCGGCAGATCATTTTCCTATTTAGCACCTAAACTCTGGAACAATCTTCCTAGCATTGTTCGGGAAGCAGACACACTCTGTCAGTTTAAATCTAGACTAAAAACACATCTCTTTGCTCTTGCATACACATAACACATTATCAATACATTAACATTTTTCAAATCCGTTAAAGGATTGTTACGCTGCAATAATTAGGTCGGCCGGAACCGAGAACATTTCCTATAACACTAGATATACCTGTACATCAGAACAAGAATGGCATCTACGCTAATATCTGTCTCTCTGCTTATCCTGAGGTTTGCCGGGTGCTGGATCCAGGCCGTATCCAGGTCAGATGGAGAACCTGCGTCTGGACCTGACTACAACGTAGCCCAGGATCCCCGTATCCGCTTACATATATTTATATATAATCGATTTTTAATCTCTATAATAAAAATGTACAATTCAGATTTTGATCTCCATATACATTTACATATATATATCTTCCAAGGGGTTTTTTCCCTCCTAGGACTTTTTTCCCAGTGCTAGCACGCTGGGTTTTTCTCCTAGGGGTTTTTTTCCACCCCTGGAAGTCAGCCGACATTGGCTTAATGTAGCACCATCTTGTATATGTTACATATTACCACGCTTGTTTGTACAGTTTTAACCACTTCCCTTTTTTTTTCTGTGCTTCTAATATGTAAAGCTGCTTTGAAACAATTACCAATTGTAAAAGCGCTATATAAATAAATTTGACTTGACTTGACTTGACTACATATGGAAGAGCTGGGGTGACTCCAACCCGATGAAGGGTAGGTTCTCCCAGAGGGAAAGACACAGGCTTCGTTTAGGAGCAACCGTGGAACCAACCATATGGGATCCCTGTAGGGTCACACATATGGAACCCAGCCTAAACCCGGTTCTCAAGGATACAACGGAGTATAGGCCTGGCGCCAGACGCTCCGCCACGTCGGCTGCCGAAGGGATATCGGAGGACTCGACAGGGTCTGCCTTGTAGGGACTCTCTGGAGAAAAGAAGCGCATGTAGCGCAGCAAGCCAACACTAAGCCGGGGCCTCTCCGTGCCTCTGACCTGTGGCGAGAACATGGGAGGAGACCGGCTCGACACAAAGGCTATAGTATCTAGCGAACGTGTTAGGTGTCGCCCAGCCCGCAGCTCTACAAATGTCTGTCAGCAAGGCGCCACGAGCCAGCGCCCAGGAGGATGCGACACCTCTCGTGGAGTGAGCATGCAACCTGAGCGGGCAGGGCACGCCCTGAGCTTGGTAAGCCAGGGCGATGGCATCCACTATCCAGTGGGCCATCCTCTGCTTGGAGACAGCCTTTCCCTTCTGCTGGCCTCCATAACAGAATAGAGCTGGTCTGAGGTCCTGAGGCTTTAGGTTCTGTCTATGTACAGTCGCAGAGCGGACTGGACAGAGTAAAGCCAGGGCTGGGTCTGCCTCCTCCGAGGGCAGCGCTTGCAGGCTCACCACCTGGTCCCTGAAGGGAGTGGTAGGAACCTTGGGCACATAGCCAGGCCGGGGTCTTAGTACCACGTGGCTATCACCCGGCCCGAACTCCAGGCACGATTTGTCGACCGAAAATGACTGCAGGTCCCCTACCCTCTTGATGGAGGCCAATGCCACCAGCAGCAAAGTCTTCATAGACAGAATCTTTAAGTCTGCTGACAGCAAAGGCTCAAAGGGAGCAATCTGAAGTGCTCTCAGCACCAGAGTGAGGTCCCAAGAGGGTATGGAGAGGGGACGAGAAGGATTTAACCGTCTCGCCCCCCTAAGGAACCTGATGACCAGGTCGTGCTGACCAACAGATTTGCCATCTAAGTGGTCGTGGTAAGCGGATATAGCAGCAGTATGGACTTTGAGGGTGGAGGGGGGACAGCCTACGCTCCAACCCTACTGCAAGAAGGAAAGCACGACTCTGATCGAGCATCTTCGGGGGTCTTCCCGGCGGGAAGAGCACCACTCGACGAACAGGTTCCACTTTGAGGCGTAAGCACGTCTCGTAGACAGTGCACGTGCCGAAGTGATGGTGTTAAGTACCTCAGGGGGTAAGTCACCTAGAACCTCCGCATCCCGTCCAAGGGAACAGACATGGAGTTTCCAGAGGTCTGGACGCGGGTGCCAAAGAGTGCCCCGTCTCTGAGAAAGAAGGTCTTTCCTCAGAGGGATGGGCCAGGGAGGGGCTGTCGCAAGGAGTGAGAGTTCTGGGAACCAGGTCCGGTTGGGCCAGTAAGGCGCAACTAACAAGACTGCTCCTCGTCCTCCCTGACTTTGCACAGGTTCTCTGCAAGTAGGCTCACTGGGGGAAACGCATATTTGCGCAGGCCCCGGGGCCAGCTGTGAGCCAGTGCATCTGTCCCGAGTGTCCCCTCGGTCAGAGAGTAAAACAACTCGCAGTGGGAGGTTTCTGGTGAGGCAAACAGGTCTACCTGAGCCTCTCCGAATTCTCTCCAGATCAGCTGAACCACCTGGGGGCGGAGTCGCCACTCTCCTGGCAGCGCAGCTCGTGATAGCTCGTCGGCCACACGGTTGAGCACACCGGAGACATGAATGGCGCGAAGCGACCTCAGATGCTTCCGACTCCACAGGAGGAGATGGCGGGCGAGTTGCGACATGCAACGGGAGCGTAGACCACCTTGACGGTTGATGTACGCAACGGTTGCAGTGTTGTCCGTACGGACCAGTACATGCTTGCCCTGAAGCAGGCCTTTGAGGCGGCTCAGAGCAAGGCGTACTGCCAGCAACTCGAGGCAATTGATGTGCCAATGCAGATGGGGTCCCGTCCAAACCCCTGAGACTGCATGCCCGTATTACGTGGCACCCCAGCCGGTGGCAGAAGCATCTGTGAACACCACAGCATGCCGGGACACCTGTTCTAGGGGCACTCCTGCCCGAAGAAACAAGGGGTCCGACCACGGACTGAAGGTTCGGCGGCACTCCTGAGGGGCATCGGCATCTTTCACTGTAGTGAAGAGGACGTCCCTGAACTTGGGGGGGGGGAAGCCGGGCAAACTGAATCGCAAAGCCGACCCTGATGGTCCGAAGGAGCCAGCGAGACGGACTGGGGAGCGCTAACCCGGCTCGCAGAGACCGTACAAGCAGGACCAAAGGGACCACCGGTGTACCCGCAGCAGGGCAGCGAGGTGGAAAACAGGGACGCGGCTCGGGGGGCTCTCTTTGTGAGGCGGCCCGAAGTGGCGTCACAGTGTGCTAGGCAACACTTACCTGGCTCCACGGATGGACAGGGGGAGCAGTCGAGGCTTTGGCTGCCCGCTGCTCGCTGAAGAGGGGGATGAGAGTGGTGAGGTTTTTCTCCCACTGCTCTCCAAACCCTCTTCAGACCTGGAAATGGAGGAACCGCTCTTTAAACTTTGGGTACCGCTGCCTCTTGGGTCAGTGGCGGAACAGAAACAAACCCAATAAAGGATTTACCACCTGGCCCTCCTCCAGGGGTGGAAGAGCAGCCCCACCCATCTCTGGGTCGCCCGTCTCAGGGGTGATTCTCACCAACCAGTTAAACAGCTGCAAAGACGGGAGGCGTCATCTCCCCGCAATGGATACAGCAGAGCTTGCTGGGCCGGAGTTTCTTGCAGGGGACGACACCCTTGGCGATGAGCAGACTGAGGGGCGGCCCAAGAGGAACTCAATGGTTTGTCATGGGAAGCTCCCTGATCCGCTACTAACTGAGGAGAACCGCTGGGCTCAGTCCTCGACAGTGTCACCGAAAGGCCACCTCGTAAGATGGGAGCATTGAGAAAGCATTTAGCTTGACAACCTCTCACACCTCACAAGGTAAGCCAGGGGGCACTTCTGGACCACGGAGGTGGACATCGTTTGGCTGAGGGCCTGCGCCGTGACTTTGATCACGATTAGTCAACAAGCGCAGCTCAACCCCAGCACAGAACTACCCTCATGCAAAAAGAGTGCCTTGGCCTCACATGCAGGGTGGGTGTGGTCTGTGTACAGCCACCCCATCCAAGAGGGTAGTGAGAGAGGAAAAACTTATGCAGATTGGCACCTTTGGCATTCCATATTTATGGCACCAATATACCCCCATACTGCCAAGTTTTCCATGCACATCTGGAAGACCCAGGAAAGCATGGCTGTAAACTCTGAATCTGAGTCAGCATAAGCACACACCATTACAGTGGGCAGCGTCACCCTCATTTCCAGAGCATAACAGCACTCTCTCCGATGCTGCAATCGAAGTCTGTCCCTCAGCTGGAGCTCTGAATGAAATGCTAGGTTCCCCTATGAAAAGGACCAGCAATCCAATCCAGAAACTGCACAGCTTGCAATGCGCTAGAGAGGGAGGGGCCCTAGGGGGTTGGTTCCCCGAAGGAACCCCTCAACCTCATGTCACCCAAGCCATATCAGCAAAGTAGACCTCTTCTGGTGCACCAGAGAGGGCGCTACAATGGAGATTACGCAAGGGAACCGCGCATCTAGAGCGCCGAGCGAGCGCTGGGTTGCCGTGACAACCCGCGCTGCAGCCCGGCAGCTCGACGGCACACGACACGCAGAGGAGCGAGAGGTTTGCTCTCGTTGATCTACACGGTCTCCCAGAGTGTCGGGCAGACCCGCGGCTGTGCTTTTACACACAAGCGGCAGCTGGCCAACAACAGAGGGGACTCAAGCTTCCCGGAGAAAGAAGAGTCACGACCGGCGTGTCGACGTGATCATGTTCTCATATGAAAACATGAACACCCACGAACATCATTTCAGCACGCGCCCAGACATGCGAAACGGTGATCGTGGCCGTCAGTGAGGACAGGAACGACCGCATCCAGAAACACAAGTAGGATGTCGTCTTTAAAAAGACGCGAATCTACTTGTGTAAGCTCTTTCAGGGACTTTACTCTTTTAGAAGTGCTGAAGCACGCAGGGGAATGGCCACCGCAACACAGACAGGGATTGTGTGCAGCCTGTCGTGTGCTTTCTCTCTCTTTGAAGGCGCTCACTCTTACCAGCCATACAAAACGGCTTTTCAGCGCTCAAAAGCGCACCGTACCGGCCGTGAGAACAGCCTTCTGACGCTGTCAAACAGCTATTTGCTCAAAAACGGCAAACGAAACAAAAACAGAAAAAGAGAGGACTTCGACCCCGCTGCTGTGCTGTTCGCCCGCACTCTGAAAAAAAGAGAAGTTCAACCAAAAAGCTTGACTCGTCTTCTAGCAAACACTCGCTTGCAGAGAACAGGAACAAACACCGTTCGGCTCCGAAGCGAAAAGCTGAAGATGCAACGCACCTGCTGCTCATTATATACCCGCGCTGCGAGGCGAGCAGCTGATGCATATGATTGCATGCCAATGTGCATTGGCTCGTTTTAGTTACACTCGAAGTAGATTGGCCTCTCTAGCGAGATTCCTATTCGTCGGTCTGTCCGACGTACGTCGAACGTGACCGACTGAATGGGAACATGACGCACATATACATTCTCCTCCAACTTCATATCTGTCACAATCATTTAAATGTATTCTTTACTTTTGCAGTTTAAATAAACTTTACATCTCATATATTTCAACGGGACATCTTGCTTTATTAATATTTATTATAATTTTTTTAAATATACAAACTTTAACAACATTTCATGTGGGTAGATCCCTCGAGCGCAGCTGATGACTCTTTGAAGTGATGCTAAAGGGAACGAGGATATATCATTTCACTTGATTCAATTCCTCCGTCTTCACATCCTGAAGGGGTGGAGCTAAGATGCGAGGAAAGGAAGCGAGGATGCACAAATAAGAATTGAGAAGCACCCAGGGGAACGAACTCCTGTGAAAGGGAGGACGCAAGTCCGGAAATTCTGCAAATGGCACAGCAGCGTACTTGATAACGTCACTCAGCTCGCTCTGGCTACTCTGGTTATCTCTGTATATATTTTAGGCAACAATAAAACGAAATGTGTTTTAAAACACCACTCTGCCTCTTTTTTTATTTAAACAAACAAACAAACAAAAACATATTAATAGCCTCACAAATGTGGTTCAGGCAATGCGTTCATTGATGATCTTCATATATAGCCTATAGTATAATAAAATTAAATACTAAGCAACCCTGCCTCTTTTTGTTTACATTTCAAAAATATTAAACATATTAATATATGTGCATACTCTGATTATCTTCACTGTAATAAAATTAAATATAACATAACACAACCCTCTGTCTCTTTTTGTTAAATGTAAGTTTTAATGATCAATAATAGCCTTATTAAAGGTATAAGAATATATGGTAAGAAATAAAGCAAACAATTCAGTCAAGCGTAGATTCAGGATTATAGATTCATGAGACGAAAGATCAACCGTTAGATATACAAAAGATGAATGATCTCATATTTAAGCACTACAGAGACATCTGAGCCAGCGGCAAACGTCAGAAGGACTAGCCGAGGTAAGGTTGCTCTCAGCTGAGCACATGATGATCTCCTGGATCTCACAACTCCGAAAATGTCCGATAAAATTTTCAGAAAGGTGCTATCTTTACCAATAAACCACAACTTTGAGCTTTAAACCAGTGCATTCTCGCCTGAAAAACTCTTAAAACTACATATCATGACACTACAGTAATGTGTTTACATAATAACAGTAATATGTTTAAATTATGCAGGTTTTCTCCTTTACTACTGACGCTTGCTGGTTAGTGCAAGATGCATTCTGGGATACCTGGCTGTCTCAAGTCTGCACAAGTCACCTCTCGATGCATCCTCGATAAAAGGGGCGGATCAAGAACACATCCGGGGATTTTAACTAAACTTGGCTAGATGTGAACTTTGAATAGAGTACCTCAGGGATGACGTGTTATTGTAGGCCAACCTGGAAGTTAGCGGCGCACGGGTTCCCTCGATCAAAAGCCTATGCATTTTTCCGAAACGGTAGGAAATTAAATTGAATTGAATGTGGAGAATTTTATCAAAAGACTTAAAGGTGATGTGTAAATGCTTACTTTAGTTGTTTCTGCTCATTTAACTGATATATATTTGACTCTAATATTCCACTTATCGAAACTTTCTTTGTTGTTTCATATCTATCTTGTCATTAAGAGCTAACCTAGATAGATCAGGGGTTCCCAAACACATTCCTGGAGCCTTACCAACACTCCATGTTTTCCATTTCTCCTAATCAAACACACCTGATTCAGATCATCAGCTCATTAGTAGAGACTCCAAGACCTGAAATGGGTGTCAGACAAAAGAGAGATGTGCAGTGCTGGGAAGGCTCCAGGAATGTGTTTGGGAACCCCTGGCATAGATCAAGCAGCTCATACAGCATAAATAAATGCGGGGGAGGAGTGTCAACCCGTGAACAGGAATAATGGGTGAATGTTTAAAAATATTAAATATAATTTCAGTTGCATACTGCATACTGCATATGGCATATATTGTTATGTTCAGTTCAAATTATGGACCAAATTAAATGTTTGATGTTTTTACACTTTTCTATTCACTTTCACAATCTCTGATTTTCTTGGGATCGGGGAGGCGATGCCCCCTACATTTGCATTTGTGTATATATTTTCGTAGCAAAAACATATGCTGCATCCTAATTCGCATACTATCCATCCTAAATAGTATTCGAAATAAGAATTAGTATGTCCCAAATCGTAGTATGTTGTGGAAGAAGATTCGATTAGAACTACAAATATATTTGCAAGAATAGAGAATTATATAAGAAATTAATGTTCACTGCACTTAAATTAAAATGTATTTTTAGAGGTTTTGTTTTACAGTGCCTGCACTGCCACAACAAACTCCAACAGGTTGAACACACTGATGCAACAAAACCAAATAAAGGTGTCATTTGTGTTTTTGTGCAGTGTAAACTGACCATAATAACTGTATGTTGTTAAACTTACTGTAGATTTGTTAAACTTGCCATTAATTTCTTTGCTTTTATATATCTATTTATGAGTGCACCAGTTTGAAGCATAAGTTTCCCCACATTTGTTCTAAGTCCATAAAGGGATAGTTCACCCAAAAATGAAATTGAGATAAAACATAATTCACCTCTTTTATTTATTTATTTTTTTTTCAAACGTATAATTTTGGTAACACTTCACAATAACAGTACATGAATAATCATGAACTAATACTTGAATTAATAGTTACTTCAACATGAACTCATATTTATTGAAGAAGATATGAACAAATGAAGAGTGATCCTTAACTACGACAGGATTCATGCATGAAAACAGCAGCCTAACTACACGTTAGATAATTAATGCATTAATTAACATTTAGGGGTAAAATAAATAAATCAGGCTCCATAAGAGTAAACAAGAAGTACTCTGAATTTGAATTAAACATGTGATTTAATACCGTCATAATTTACACTGTAATATCATAAACTGCCATCTGCACCTTTGTGACAAATAATTGGAGTGGCACATGATTATTTAGCCATTAATTACATAGGTCCTCAAACGTGAAAAATAGACTAACTACCACAAATAAATTGAATTTGATCTAAACTGTTTTCTGACTGTTATAGTTTATTTATATTTAGTCATAGCTAAATAGTCATAGTTTCTTCCCAGAACTAAAGTATGTAGGGTTTGTTTCTGGTGGGAAACTCATTAGTGGCACTCGAGGTGTTCAGAGCAAGCGGTAATGCTGGCATTTTAAACTAATAAATGTTGACTGCTTTGGTAAACCAAAATAATAACGACATATTTACATGTATGTTTTATAACATGCATGTTTTAAACATATATTTACATATATGTTTAATTATATAAATTAAAATAAAATGCAAGTAGGCCTACTTTTTATTTTTGTGTTTTTTTTTTTTTTTTTTTGTATTGGGGTGTAAAGGAATAAGGATGGCACCTAGTGTTTATTCTTATATTAGTTAATGATTTGTAAGTGCATAATTATGTCATGACTTTACTTGAGGGGGCACTTCATACCTACCAAATTCAGCTCATGACTTATCATTAACTTACTATCAAATACACATGTACTGACACAACTAGTATTGAGCCCAGTTAAGTGATGTTGTGTAGCTTTTCAAAAAGTCAGAGTATGGCGGTACCGTATGATCACGGCCTGTGTCTGGATGGAGAGTGAACTTCTGAATCTGATCCCAGCAAACATTCCCTGACCTTAGTTCATGTTTCCTGTTTGGCTATTATTTTGGGAACCGATTACTCAGGAACTGTTGTAAGTCACAGTAGGTTTAGTTTGATGGGAAAGAATGTCACAAAACATATTAAGACCTTTTAAGATAAATTATTAGTATATATATATCAGTGAAAATAATGACAAACTAATCCTGTGCCTTTCAGTAATGATTATAACGAAGCTGCTGCTGTCAGTAGTTTAAATTCTGACAATAATAAATTGTTTAAATTTATTTCAAAGTCCAAATATTTCTTATTCCTTCTTATAAATTATACTTCATTTAGTTTACCCTAAATGTTAATTAATGCATTAATTATTACATGTATTAACATGTAGTTAAGGCTGCTGTTTTCATGCATGACTCCTGTCGTAGTTAAGGATCACTCTTCATTAGTTCATGAGTTCATATTTTTTTTTACTAATCATGAGTTCATGTTGAAGTAACTATTCAAGTATTAGTTCATGATTAATCATGAAAGTGTTACCATAATTTTCTTTGATGTTAGGTATACAATGTCTGCCTGACCAATTTCATACTGTGTGAACTGAAGAAAATGGCATTAACCAAACAGAAAACATGAAATCATCTAAATTCTTCATCTTTAAATATAGACAGACATGGAAACACATACATCATGAATGTGTAGAAAGAGCTCACATGAATATAATTACCTGCACAGTATGCTGAATAGCAGAGAGTTGGACTAACCAGCTCGTAGACATAATAATTGCCTGGACAGGCTTTGACTTTAATGGGATAAGACCCGTGATAGCAGCAGTAATTGCCATCAAAACCGCAGACATCTCGAGTGACGACTCCATCCTCAACTGTTGGGTGTCCACCACGTATCCACAGTGTGACACCAGTGCCACATCTATACAGAGGAACACACGTGTCTGCGACATGAGCGCTCAGGCCATTAATGAAGAGACGATACCAGCCGCTCCAGGAGACAGACCGGTCACATATGTTGCTATTTGTATTATTGATGGATCTCCATGGATTGTCCAGCACATTGTAGTTGTAGCAAGGGTCTGCAGAGAGATAAACTTATGAAAACACCAATATGAAGTCATAATGTCAATTTTAATGCAGTATGTTCACAAAATACAATTCCCAAATGCATAGCCTAATTGACATTCACAAAATCTTATTTCCAGATGTAGAATATAGTCACCATTTTTTTTTTTTTTTTTTCCCTGCATTTGCAAATTGTCACATAGCCTACTTGTAAATCACCTTGAATTTATGTGTGAATATTTTGGGTTGTTTTTGAGCCAAAAATAAAAGGATGAATCTGAATCTGGCCAATCATAACAGGCCTATGAACTCTATGACTAAAGGTTCACGTGTCATCTGTACAGAGCGGATGAATCAGATTTCATTCACAGCGGATGATCAACAGGATCAGCTCTAAATGAAGCAGAATTTCTATATTTTATAGTTCTTTATAATTGAAAACTCAATGAGGGCTGTTTGTGTCAATGAAGTGTGTCATATTCAGAACTGTACAGTGAATGACAGCCAGCAACACCTGAGAACAATCTACAGGGTTCATACATTTCTACCAATACATTTCCATGACGTTTGAAGCGAATATTCATGACCTAACCCTCCATGAAATGTCTTTAAATACATGTGAATAAGAATAAAAATCGTGTTCAAATTTACCACAGCATATCTTAATTTAAAATTAATGTCAAGCTATGTGGTCTATTTTTTACAATGTATTATACTGGTACAGTAAATATTTTACACAAGCACAGTTCTGTAAATACATTAGAAAACATTCAGAAAATAAACCAATAGAGATAAAGTGTGTTACATTACCAGGTGAGATGGTCACTGGTGTGACAGCTGTAGTGGTAATGTTACCAGTGTCTGAAAGTTTGCATTAATAGTGTTTAATAAACAGACACAAATATCAGTACAATAAAAATATGAATGTGTAGAAAGAGCTCATGTGAATATAATTACCTGCACAGTATGCTGAACTGCAGACAGTTGGACTAACAAGCTCGTAGACATAATAATTGCCTGGACAGGCTTTGACTTTAATGGGATAAGATCCGTAATAGCAGCAGTAATTGACCCAGTTACCACAGACATCTCGAGTGACGACTCCATCCTCAACTGTTGGGTGTCCACCACGTATCCACAGTGTGATATGAGCGCCACAGCTCTGCTGAGCAACACACGTGTCTGGGATATGAGCACTCAGGCCATTAAGGAAGAGACGATACCAGCCGCTCCAGGAGACAGACTGGTCACACATTATGACTGAAGCATATGTGATGGATCTCCTTGGATCGTCCAGCACATTGTAGTTGTAGCAGGGGTCAGAGAGATTAGCTGTTAATGAAAATATTTCAAGAAATTAACATGTTTCTGAAAAACATGTGTTATTAAAGGTGCAATCGAATGTTTTTTTACAAGATGTAATATAAATCAAAGGTGTCCCCTGAATGTGTCTGTGAAGTTTCAGCTCAAAATACCCCAGAGATTTTTTTTTATTGATTTTTTAACTGCCTATTTTGGGGCATCATTAACTATAATCTTGTCGGTTAATGAAAAGATGATCGCGTCACGGGGAAAAAAACAGAAATGATACTGACAAGGCAACAGTAATTTTCATTTAGTTTAAGTTTTTAAACTAATATATATATTTTCTTATATTTAGGTTAATTTCGATTAGCATAAATATTTTAATAGTTTTTGTTTTTGTTAATTAACTAAATATTAACTATATATTAATAACCCTGCCTGGGCAAAACATCCACAGAACTGCATTATAGTAAATTTTCCCACTGTGTAAGCCACAAAGATTTTAAGGAATTTACAAAGATTCACGAATTATTTAATTCCGTCTGGGACAAAACCAGGCCGGGGCCAATAAACATACTGTAACGAAGCGAGAGTCATGGTAAGATCCAAATGCAAGCTTTATTAAGAATGTCGTACAGGCAGGGTCAATCAGGAGCAGACGAGAACAGCAAGGGACAGGCAGAATCGTAATCAGGAAACAGGCAATGGTCAGGACAGGCAGCAACGGGTCAAGAAACAGGAACAGGCAGTAACGGTAACAGACAGGCAGACAGGCAGACAGGCAGACAGGCAGACAGGCAGACAGGCAGACAGGCAGACAGGCAGACAGGCAGACAGGCAGACAGGCAGGCAGACAGGCAGACAGGAATAGTAATGCTCGGAAATGACACACGGAGTAATCAAGACTTCGCGGTGAGGTGGTGTGTGTGACAGTCCTTTATAGTCCTGGTAATGAGTGGCAGCTGGGTGTGGTGATTAGTGTGGAGTGATTGTGAAGTGAGTGCAGGTGATGAGCAATGGAGGATCATGGGAAATGTAGTCCGGGATGTGACAGGAACAGACATGATCGTGACACATACAGCTATTGTTGAAAACATCATTTACATTATTACTTTTAAGAACAATGTTGGAAACATAATAATAATGTGCCTCTATTACCTACTTTCATTTATCAGTTTTATTTTGTTAAAAAGGCCTATTCAATATGTTATAGGCTAGCATTAATGTTATGAATAGAGTTTTTAGTAAAAGCACGATTTTGTAAGCATTAGTGGAACTGAAAGTGAATATACCTCTCCACATCCCCCCACCCGCAGCGCATGGTCTACAGCGTGGTATTTTTGTTCATTATGTTAATAAAAGTTCTATGTTTAATATAGGCTAAATCAAAATTGAAAGTAAAACGTTCACTGCCATTTATAGCTAATTCATTTAAAAGCGAAGGAAAGACAGAAAAAGTGAGGATAGCAAACTGTGACATAGCCTAATGAACATTATATTGTCATGATCACTAGTGGGAGTGCCCTAATCAGCCACTAGGCACTCCATCCCGGACTCTTGTTTTCACCCCTTGGACTACATTACCCATACCACACTTCCCGGACTCATTATCACTTCATTGCACCCAGCTTGACATCACTGGCTCAGATTCGATTGACCAATCGGCTGAAAGGGGCGTGTAATGACCGCCCACATGTGGAAAACGAGTTTTGAAGTCGTGTTTCTGTTTTCTATTTCTATAAATTGGAAAACAAACTATCAAAACGTACACGGACCTTTACATCTGTTTTCAGTTCCTCACCGACTGTGCGCGGCTACTCTCGATCGGTTGCATCCAGCCGCAGCCGATGTCGAACACAAACTACACTAAAGCCCCGGGTATACTTCGGCCGTAATTTTCGTCATGCGAAGGATGGGGGCCGCACAACCCGTCCACGCATGCAGCCCAAATTTTGAGACCGCGCAGATGGTGCGCGTGCAACAGCTCATGCGCAAGCAGGACAGAAGAGTCCACTAGGTGGCAATACGCACAGTACTGAGCACAATGTGCAGTCGTCGAAGAAGAGTGTGTAAAGTGCAATTCAAAAATAAAACGAGTAAACTCATAAGCATTCTCCATCGTTTCTGATTCCTGTTCTCTTGGTGTATCTTCTGAACTATGTTGCAATGATGGATGCATTTCAAGGTAGTAAGGCATCAAGGCACGTCCGAATCCAATGTTAGCTTAACTTCCTCTCTCATGAGATACCTTCATCTGATCGATTTTTGAAGGAAGCATAGATGTATCCTTAGCTGCCTTTGATATCCCACAATCCTGTGCTTTCCATTCTGTGACAGTTGAGCTAGAAAAATAAAGATGGCGTCCGAAAGTTGCGTTTGCTGATCAGTTTTTGTACAAATGTACGATTTTGATCAACATATTTCAATTTTGATATCATTTCTATCGAGAAATTACTACTTTAGTAATTAAATATTTGTTTAGTTCTCACCAAAGCTCACGCTATATTGCTGTAGATCATTAAACTGTTACGCTGCCTCAGAAGTCTGTCCGAAATCAATTTCGTGAGGTACCTTCATGCACAAATGCTGCCATACAAGTCATTGTCTTATAAGATAGCAAGGCAGCAAGACAGCTATCTAGGTTTTCGGACGCAGCCGATGTCTGGTAAAACAGTATAGAAAAAATTGTACTGCGCATGTGTCGAACTCGAGGCGTTTCTCAATGTCGAGGATACTTCCTTGGCAGGACTGGTCCTTCCAAGTCACTTTCTTCAGAGGCTAGGCGAGGCTCCTCTTTAGCATTCGGAGAACACGTAAATGGAACAGACTAGCAAGTGCACGTCATTGCGTCATTACCCCCCGGTAAACGGCTGCTACGGAGACGTATGAACGCCTCCGTTTGTTCCTTGGTCCCTGTTAAAAAAGGCGAGAAAGCTATGAATAACGCTGTGAATGGTATAATGGTATAATATTAACGTTAAATTACTTTGGACAATTTAACTAGTTATTTATAAAAGAAATGCTGGTGACGGCAACCAAGCTAACAATTGTTAAATGACAGTCCGGTTCAGTTAGCCATCAATAACGTAATTTGTATTTGTATAATTTATAATATCAATATGGTAGTAATTTGTACTGACATTTAAACATTAAACTTTATTTATCTGACATATTTACTACAGTTATAACAAGTGTTTGGTAATGTAAATATTGTCACAGTCACATGGACTTTCAGTTTGTTTGTTGTCATCTGTAACATGTTCCTTTTGTTCTAGTTTCCCGCCACAATCAGTATCCATGGACACTAATCGATTCATCACAGCTGTTTGTCATTTGAGTTCATCAGTCTGTCTATTTAAGTTCCTGTATCTGTTCAGTTAGTTGTCGGGTGTCGTTTGTGTATGTTTGGTGTATGTTCCTGTCCGGTTCCTGTATTCCCCAGTTGGATGATCTAGTAAAAGACTTGTTTGATATAATCTCCTCGTCGTGTGCTTTATACACCATAGGTACTATAACAAATATACATTTTTACAAATATACAATATTACATTTGAAAGTATATTGCCTGCTAACGTCCAATTTTTTTATTTTGTATTTTTGAACAAGATCGCAAAGCTGCGCGCATAGGACTGTGGGTGATTTGAGAGTGCGAAGGCTACACATATGCATCCTTTCCTGTATATGGGATATTTTTCGAACAAAGGACTCAGTCCTTGTTTGAAATTCCGAGGATCCTCGACATTGGAACAGTCCTTCGACGGATGTCGATGACGTAGCATCCTCGAAATTCGGGCTTCCGAGGATCCTTCCTTGATGTTGAGAAACGCCTTTGGTCATCTGCGCGCATCCTTGGTTTAGTATACTTTGAAAGATGTGCGGAAGCGACTGCACGCCAGACGCGTCTGGGCGCGGAAAGTGAAGTATGCCCGGGGCTCAAGTTGCTGTCAGGGGCGGTGGATATTTCACACAAAGACAAAGAATTTAATGTCATAAAAAGTCTTCACTACATTAAATGGTAAAACAAACGTCTTAATGATCATTTTAATATGGAGGACCAAATTACTCAAAATGAAATAATTATATAAATCATGAATTCAATAAAACAACAATTAAATGTACCAGTTTCTGAAATTTTTTTATAATTATTTAATTAATTTAATTCATTATTAATTAAGTCAATAAATAAATGTATTTATTTTGTAAAATTCCATGAAAACACAACATTTATTGTTTAATATATTTTAAAAAAACGTCTTTCAATATTATTGTTTAAATATTTTTTTCATAATTAAATGTGCTTTTTCAAAAAGCCATTTTTCATAATTATATGCTGAAATTTACAAATAATGCCTATTTGACAAATCATGTATTTCCAAAGCACGATTTTCCCAAAGATTCTTTTCATAATAATAGAGGACATTTCACAAATGCCAAACAACAGGCAGTGGGCAGTGCTTGGTGCTAATTGGCTAATCCTTTTGGATGAATTACTTAGGTCTGGCATGGTGAACTGAACTTTCGAGATGCATTGGCGCTGTGCAGGCCGATCGGTGTATCTATTGTAGTGATTTTTACTTTGTCGATCCATGGACGTGAAGTAAAATAGGGATTGGTACTCAAGTCACCACTGAATCCAATTGATTTTTGGATTACACGTCTCTTAAGGTGTGGTTATGAGTACATCAGATGACCACTTCCCCCCCTAGTTCAGGGCACCAGTCAAGGTCTTTTACCTTGGTGGTATGAGAACACTCTCAACAGGGGCTTTTCATTCATTTAGAGTTAACGTAAAATGGTCAGCTGATTTATTTGAAAGATTGGTGAAATTGCTAACTTGTAGAACCTCTTCTGTATTATCAGCACAAGGAAGACACAAGATTTTATTTAAAAATTGTATTAACAAAAGATAAACAAGAACACGACTACTAAATGAATACCATGAATTATAAAGGAATAAAGTGCATAATATACATAGAATACAAGTGATTAAGTTGGGTGTGTCTATGGAAGAGTTACGCTATCTTATGGAAAGATAAATTCTTTCTCTGAAAATAATAAGGTGGAGAACCTTATTATGCACCAAACAATAAACGAGAGACTATTTGTTATTAACTAACATCAGCTATATTACATCTAATGGGAATTAGGAAATTATATACTGATAATATACAACAATGCCAAGGTCTCTGGAAAGAGGTTTGGTTAAGTGATATTTACGTTCCACGTGGTTGAATCCGATGACAGTGACGTCTTCCACTGGTTGTGCTGGGTGACAATGCAGTGGGGAGAGGAGCCAGAATCTGTTTCAACAGTCTTGAATGCGAAGCTCTGTGGGATACTGATCTCCTGGAGCACCAAAGGGTTCTAAAATCTGGAACACGCAGATGAAGGTACCTTGGATTGAAGGTTTGCTCTCCTGAGCTTAACCTTGTTGCAGATGTCGTTACTGTCTCTCTGGATGGAAACTCTGAACGTTTGATAATGTCTCTCTCGCAGGCTAGAGGCTCAGAACGTGGTCGTCTCTGTTGCTGCCTCACAAGCTGTAGACTCAGATCATGGGATCTGTTGTTGTCTCTTCTGGATGGACCAGAGGCTCAGAACGGTGTATCTGTTGTGTCTCACCCGACTCATCTATTAATGTCTCACTCCTTACAGAGTTGAGACCCAGAACAATATCTGTTATGTCTTTCCCTGTTTGAAGGGCAGACTCAGAACGATGTCTGTTAATGACTCACTCCATACAAAGTTGAGACCCAGAACGGTGTATCTGTTGTGTCTCACCCGATGGGAGAATCAGAACAAGGAGTGTCTGTTGAAAGGGTACCTTTATCCCTTTCTGATGAGGAGGAGATTGCAATTTGGCGCTTCTCCGTTCGAGTGCTGTGATTGGCTGCTGGCATCAGAGGGGACACACACAGTGTGGCCCACCCTTCTCTCTCCTGTGGAACTCATTTGCATGAAGCACAAAGTTGGAAGTCTTTACAGTGTCTTTAAAGTTTACCAATGCATTTCTCACTTTCCAAACCACCACCAGAATATCTTTGGCATTATTCTAAACAAATGGAGACTAAACATGATGGAAAAAGATTGAACTGTCATTCAATTGTACATTAACAGCTGTATTTGTATCAGATGTTGCACTACAAATAGCTGTCACTGAGAATACTTATTTCTGTGAGTAAGTATCAAATGGATGTGTAGTTTACATCAGTTCTAAGGTTTTCAAACATTGTTTTGAATGGATTTGGATGGATCTTTGTGATCTCTCTTTGTTTCACCCATTTCTGCTAAGATCCTGAGGAATTTTTATGACGGGTCTGTGGCCAACCTTAGGAAGTAGTCTCTAGATGGGTGAAGGACAGAAACTGTTTGTGGACAAATGAGAAGTCCTGTCCTTTCCAGGCTTGGTACAAGAGGTCTTCTTCTTACCCTCTAAGAGAGGTCTGGATGTTGTCCTTACATCTTTATCTGATGGCTTTGGACAGTTTGTTTGTGTTAGTCCACCAAGATCCAATCAAAATGCAGCAAACCTTTGTCCTCTGTTATGGACAGAGAGGGGCCCGGAAAATAAACTGGGCCCTAGAATGTGCTGTTCACTACACTATAGCTAATGCCGCTGCGGAGGGTCTATTCTTTCCGGTGTAATGGCAAAACAAAATGCATACAAACGTGTCCCTGCTCTTGATCTACAATCATTGCTGATCATTTGATTTTAATGAGGAGAAAAACACTTCATGAGGGTGGAACATGGCATTCTGTGACAAATGTCACCAACCACACAAAGATCAATTTGTCGTGTCTGCCTGTCAGCTCTTCAACTTGAAACCAATTAGCGCCAAGCACCACCCACTGCCTTTTGATTGGTATTTGTGAATAGTCCTCTATTATTATGAAAAGAATCTTTGGGAAAATCAAACTTTGGAAATATATGATTCGTCAAATAGGTGTCATTCGTAATAAATGCAGCATATTATTATGAAAAAAAGCACATTTAATTATGAAAAAAATATATATTTGAACACAATACTAGTGTGTGAAAGAGGATATTGTGAAATATATTAAACAATAAATGTTGTGTTTTCATGGAATTTTTAAAAAAATAAATACATTTATTTATTTAATAACTGAATCAATAATTAAATACATTAATTATTTCAGAATAAACTGTTCCATTAAATTGTTGTTTTATTGAATACATAATTTATTTAATTATTTCATTTTGAGTAATTTGGTCCTCCATATTTTAAGACGTCTTATATTTTGGGGATGAAAAAGATAATTCGTGATACTATTGATTATTAAACTTCAAAAGGCTATTATTTTATTTTAAAAAGAGCACTGCACGTTGCTCGGTCTACAGGCTCGCGCAGCAGAGCTTCAGACTTTTTCTGAGTGATCCTCAATCAATAGCACACATTTATGCCAAGCGATTTCTAATGAACTCGAGTTAATTATAGTCTCTGGCTGCTCCCCCACAGGAAGAAAAGCCTATAACATTTGACACATATTATCCAATAAATAGCCTATATTTCACTAGTATCAGTATAATCTGTGTCCCATTCACTGAGAGACACACTATATGACATAAACAAGGATAACTCTTACATTATTAAATGCTGTAATTGATTTGCAATGCATAATAATGCAAAGTATTAGTAATTAAAATTTGTTTCAATAAATACAAATATTGTTAAAAATCACACATTATTTGTTGTTTGTCAGAATTTTCGTGCCGTGGGTAATAGTAGGATTGACCACCGCAAGTATATTTCAAACCTGTGGAAAGCACTGAAATATGATTTACATACTATGCGTGCCATTCTTATCCAATAAGTGGTACAGTACAAAGAACAAAGAAAAAGGTCATTTTTAGTTCTTCTATTATTTATTAATAAACATATGAACAAATGAAAAGAAATCCAAACATACATGTAAAGACACACAGAAGGCACGTTTACATGTAAAATAGGGCGCAGCTTATATGCTAATCGAAGCATATACAATTAAACAACAAAACAATAGTTAATTACTGAACATAATTTCCTGAAAATCCCAACACAACACACGTGCAAACATGACTTTAATGATAAATTCGGTTTAGCAAAGCAGCCAACATTTACTAGATCAAAATGCCAGCTATAATATAGCAACAACTAACGCTTTGAGCGAGCTAGAGTGCGCCACTAATGAGTGTCCCACCAGAAACAAACCCTACACACTGTAGTCAAAAACAAACAATAAAAATCAGAAAACGGTTTAGATCAAATTATTAGTGGTAGTTATTAATCTGTTATTTATGTGTCACATTAATTCAGTCACTTTTATTTCTATAGTGCTTTATACAATACAAACTGTTTAAAGCAGCAAACTTTAAATTAAACGTGAACAAATAGTGTCAAAATTTAAACTGTAATATCATAATGCCATAATCTGCAGCTTTGTGACAAATAATTAGAATGGTGCATGATTTTGTCATTAATTACACAAATCTGTCTAATCACATGTGGAAAACAGACTAATAACTACCACTAATAATTTGATCTAAACCATTTTCTCATTTTTATTGTTTGTTTTTATGTTTAGTCATAGCTACTTTTCCTCCTGGGACTACAGTATGTACAGTAATTAACTGTATTGTTTTGCTGTTTAATTGTATATGCTTCGATTACCATTAGCTTATGAACCCTATATTGTACATGTAAATGTGCCTTATGTGTCTTTACAGGTATGTTTGGGATTTCTTTTCATTTGTCCATATACATGTTTACTGATGTAAACAAATAATAGAAGAACTAGATATAACCTTTATCTTTGTTTTTTGTTTTTTGTTTGTTTGTTTGTTTGTTTTTTACTGGTGGTGTAAAGGAATAAGAATGGCACTCTTAGTGCGTGTTTAATCATGTTTTATTTAATGTTTTGTTAGTGCGTCATTGTGTCATGACTTTGAGGCGCACATCATTACTAACTCATGATTAATCAGCCTTACACTAACTTAAACTCATGGCTTGTTAATGCATTATTTTGTCATGACTTTACTTGAGAGGGCCCATCATAATTAACTCTTTATTAACTAACCATACACTAACATCATAATGTTTATGACAAAGCTGCAGTCAAAAGATTAAACTCTGATAATATTAAATTTACTTTTAAAGTGTTACCATTATTAGGGGCCAAGCACCGAAGGTGCTTAGGCACCTATTGTTATTGTTGGCGTTCCGTACGCTTATTATTATTCTTCCGCTTCTTCTTCTGCTCTTGAAGTCTATGGCAGCCCATAGAACCGCTTGCGGGAAAGTTGTGAAATTTGGCACACAGTTAGAGGACAGTCTGACCTTTGTCCATAGCAAATTTGGAGTCTCTAACTCAATCCCTCTAGCGCCATCAGCTGTCCAAAGTTGCACTTATGTTTATGTTAATAACTTTTGAACCATAAGGGCTAGAAACAAAATTCTTTTTTCCTCTGATTCCTTGGGTCAAGACGAATCGATTGCACCATATGACGTCATTTTCCGTCATGAAAATTTTTCCGCCATTTTGAATTTTCTGAAAAACGTACTTTTTCGAACTCCTCCTAGGCCGTTACTCCAATTTTCACGAAAATTGAACCAGATCATCTTCAGACCATGCCGACAAAATGTTATGGAATTCAAGTTGATTTCTCAAACCGTTTTCGAAAAACACGCAAACGAATTGTACGTAGTGCTTGCGAAAATAGACATAAGGCTGTATCTCCGCAACGCTTTATCGTATTCAGACCAAACTTGGTAACTGTCATCACAAGCATGACCTGAGGCAACATGCAGCGTTTCGGCGCAGCGCCACCTAGTGGTGCGGAGATATGAAAAATGGCTATTTTTACTTATAACTTCTGATGGGTTTGGCCAAAAATCATGAATTTGGTCTCGTTGGATTCGGGGAATCATGCCGAGTCGAATGATATCCAATTTTCCCATATTGGACATTTTGGCCGTCGGCCATTTTAAATTTGGTGCTAAAATGCTGTATTTTATGAACGCATTAGCGTATCGTTATGAAACTCGGTATGGGTCATCAGCACAATGCCCTGAAGGAGCATACCAAGTTTAGGACCAGCGCCACCTTGTGGTCAAAAGTTATAACAAAATTTACAAAAATGCTAATAACTTTTGACTATATTAACCGATTGTAATGAAACTGTTTTCAGTAGATTCCTTGGGTCATGCTGAGAACATAGATATCAAACTTTCCATAGTCAGCTGAACTTCCTGTCCGCCATATTGTTTTTCTTTAAAAACCTACTTTTTCAAACTCCTCCTAGACCGTTGCTTTTCACCAAAATCGAACCGTATCATCTTCAGACCATGCTGACAAAAAGTTATGGATTTCAAGTTGATAAGTCAAACCGTTTTCGTATACCGGAGCAAAGAATTTGAGAGATGATGCAAAAATTACTCTTGAAGCTGTATCTCTACAATGCTTTGACATATTCAGACCAAACTTGGTACGTGTCATCACAAGCATGACCTGAGGCATCATACAGTGTTTCGGTGCAGCGCCACCTACTGGAGTGGAGATATGAAAAATGGCTATTTTTGCTTATAACTTCTGATGGGTTTGACCAAAATTCATTAATTTGGTATGGGTCATCAGGACAATGCCTTGAAGCAGCCTGAGAAGTTTCGGACCAGCGCCACCTCGTGCTCAAAAGTTATAACAAACTTGACAAAAATGCTAATAACTTTTTTTTCTAATTGCTCACTGCTGCTGTTGGTCTGATGCTCACGGCCATGTTGGCTGGCTTCTTGTGCCGTTTTTGTGCTTGGCCCCGTAATTGCTGCTTGCAGCTATATTTATTATTATTATTATTATTATTATTATTATTGTTAAAGAATTTATTTCCATTATCTTGGTCTAGAAAGGACCATGCCATGGTACAGTGAGCACACTCGGGCCCTAAAAACTGCAGCCAGAAAAATGGAGCGTAGCTGGAAGAAAACAAATCTAGAAGTATTTCGCTTTTCCTGGAGAGAGAAAATGATAGATTACAGAAAGGCCTTAAAAACTGCTAGATCTGCCTATTTTTCAAAACTCTTAGAAGAAAATAAACACAACCCTAGGTATTTATTTGATACAGTGGCTAAATTAAGAAGAAATAAAGCTTCAACTTCTGATGTTTCCAAAGACAACAGCAGTAACGACTTCTTTACTTGCAAGATTGATAATATTAGAGAGAAAATTATAACCATGCAACCGTCTACTACAGTAACGTGTCAGACATTGCATTGTAGTGTCCCTGAGGAAAAATTCCTTTCATTTACTGCTTTAGGAGAGGAAGAATTGTCTAAACTTGTTAAATCATCAAAATCAACAACATGTATGTTAGACCCTATACCAACTAAGCTATTGAAAGAGATGCTTCCAGAAGTCATAGATCCCCTTCTTAATATTGTTAATTCATCTTTGTCATTAGGATACGTACCAAAAACTTTTAAGCTGGCTATTATTAAACCTCTTATTAAAAAACCACAACTAGATCCTAAAGAATTAGTCAATTACAGGCCGATCTCAAATCTTACTTTCTATCAAAAATACTAGAAAACAGTTTCATTGCAACTATGTTCCTTTTTAGAAAGAAATAATATCTGTGAGGATTTCCAGTCAGGATTTAGACCGTACCATAGTACTGAGACTGCTCTCATTAGAGTTACTAATGATTTGCTCTTATCATCAGATCGTGGTTGTATCTCTCTATTAGTGTTACTGGATCTTAGTGCTGCATTTGACACTATCGATCACAATATTCTCTTAAATAGACTTGAAAACTATGTTGGCATTAGTGGAATCATTTTTATTGTTTGTTTTTATGTTTAGTCATAGCTACTTTTCCTCCTGGGACTACAGTATGTACAGTAATTAACTGTATTGTTTTGCTGTTTAATTGTATATGCTTCGATTACCATTAGCTTATGAACCCTATATTGTACATGTAAATGTGCCTTATGTGTCTTTACAGGTATGTTTGGGATTTCTTTTCATTTGTCCATATACATGTTTACTGATGTAAACAAATAATAGAAGAACTAGATATAACCTTTATCTTTGTTTTTTGTTTTTTGTTTGTTTGTTTTTTACTGGTGGTGTAAAGGAATAAGAATGGCACTCTTAGTGCGTGTTTAATCATGTTTTATTTAATGTTTTGTTAGTGCGTCATTGTGTCATGACTTTGAGGCGCACATCATTACTAACTCATGATTAATCAGCCTTACACTAACTTAAACTCATGGCTTGTTAATGCATTATTTTGTCATGACTTTACTTGAGAGGGCCCATCATAATTAACTCTTTATTAACTAACCATACACTAACATCATAATGTTCATGACAAAGCTGCAGTCGAAAGATTAAACTCTGATAATATTAAATTTACTTTTAAAGTGTTACCATTATTATTATTATTATTATTATTATTATTATTGTTAAAGAATTTATTTCCATTATCTTGGTCTAGAAAGGACCATGCCATGGTACAGTGAGCACACTCGGGCCCTAAAAACTGCAGCCAGAAAAATGGAGCGTAGCTGGAAGAAAACAAATCTAGAAGTATTTCGCATTTCCTGGAGAGAGAAAATGATAGATTACAGAAAGGCCTTAAAAACTGCTAGATCTGCCTATTTTTCAAAACTCTTAGAAGAAAATAAACACAACCCTAGGTATTTATTTGATACAGTGGCTAAATTAAGAAGAAATAAAGCTTCAACTTCTGATGTTTCCAAAGACAACAGCAGTAACGACTTCT
Organism: Chanodichthys erythropterus; assembly: GCF_024489055.1. Lineage (NCBI taxonomy): Eukaryota > Metazoa > Chordata > Actinopteri > Cypriniformes > Xenocyprididae > Chanodichthys > Chanodichthys erythropterus. The sequence goes on from NC_090222.1 coordinate 5,620,699, forward strand.
TTACTTGCAAGATTGATAATATTAGAGAGAAAATTATAACCATGCAACCGTCTACTACAGTAACGTGTCAGACATTGCATTGTAGTGTCCCTGAGGAAAAATTCCTTTCATTTACTGCTTTAGGAGAGGAAGAATTGTCTAAACTTGTTAAATCATCAAAATCAACAACATGTATGTTAGACCCTATACCAACTAAGCTATTGAAAGAGATGCTTCCAGAAGTCATAGATCCCCTTCTTAATATTGTTAATTCATCTTTGTCATTAGGATACGTACCAAAAACTTTTAAGCTGGCTATTATTAAACCTCTTATTAAAAAACCACAACTAGATCCTAAAGAATTAGTCAATTACAGGCCGATCTCAAATCTTACTTTCTATCAAAAATACTAGAAAACAGTTTCATTGCAACTATGTTCCTTTTTAGAAAGAAATAATATCTGTGAGGATTTCCAGTCAGGATTTAGACCGTACCATAGTACTGAGACTGCTCTCATTAGAGTTACTAATGATTTGCTCTTATCATCAGATCGTGGTTGTATCTCTCTATTAGTGTTACTGGATCTTAGTGCTGCATTTGACACTATCGATCACAATATTCTCTTAAATAGACTTGAAAACTATGTTGGCATTAGTGGAATTGCATTGGCATGGTTCAAATCATACTTATCTGACCGTTATCAGTTTGTAGTAGTAAACGATGAGATATCATATCAATCACAAGTTAAATATGGAGTACCGCAAGGCTCAGTATTAGGACCGTTGCTTTTCACTCTGTACATGCTACCCTTGGGAGATATCATTAGGAAGCATGGCATTAGTTTTCATTGTTACGCTGATGATACTCAGCTCTATATTTCTTAACGCCCTGACGAAACTTAGCAATTCACAAAATTAACAGAATGCATAGCTGACATAAACTGGATGACCAGTAATTTCCTACTACTAAATTCAGAAAAAACAGATATTCAAATTTTTGGACCAAAAACTTCTTCACGTAATAACCTAGAATACTGTCTAACACTTGATGGCTGCTCTGTTAAGTCTTCGTCGTCAGTTAGGAACCTGGGTGTGCTCTTTGATACCAATCTTTCATTTGAAGGCCATGTTACTAGCATCTGTAAAACCGCTTTCTTCCATCTTAAAAATATATCTAAACTACGACATATGCTCTCAATGAAGAATGCAGAACAGTTAGTTCATGAGTTCATGACCTCGAGGTTAGATTACTGTAACGCTCTACTGGGTGGTTGTTCATCCTGCTTGATAAATAAACTACAGCTCGTACAAAATGCAGCAGCTAGAGTTCTTACTAGAACTAGGAAGTATTCTCCTATTTGGCACCTAAACTCTGGAACAACCTTCCTAGCGTTGTTCGGGATGCAGACACACTCTGTCAGTTTAAATCTAGACTAAAAACGCATCTCTTTAACCTGGCATACACATAACACATTATATATTTATATTTTCAAATCCGTTAAAGGATTATTAGGCTGCATAAATTAGTTCAGCCGGAACCGGGAACACTTCCTATAACATCAGATGTACTTGTTACATCAGAAAAAGAATGGCATCTATGCTAATATTAGTCTTTCTGTTTATCCCGGGGCCGTTTCCAGATGAGACCGAGGACCGGTGCCTTGACACGACCACAACGCAGCCCTGTATCAGCAGAGATAGAGTCGACTAGATCATCCATTGTGAAGACATCATCAACACGACAGCCAGTGCCACAGTTTCCTCAAAATTATAATCACGATTACAAATCATGTTTATTCTATCAAAAGAGTAATGAAACTATGAATATTTTGCAAATTCTTTACCAACCTACATTTCACCCAAAAGGCCTGTAGGTGGCACAAAGACTTAAATTTAACCAACTATGATAACTTCGTTAGATGGTAAATCAATACAAAACATGGTTTTGGTGAGCGCTTTGTAATATGTATTCACATTAGATTTTAAAGCAACACAATTCGTTTGCAATAAGACAAACCAGATTCAAATTGCCTGGCAAAATTCGTAAAGCAAAGAAAAATCATTTCTAGCTGATCAACATTATGAAAACTGGTAAAACCTTTAGGAACTTCAAAAGATAAACCAGCGAAATTCCTAATATTACTTCCAATATTTCCAAATTATGTTCATTTTCATAGAGCGGGCCAATATCGTGACGTTTATTTAAAATCAATCAAGAGAAGCAGATATCGTTATCGTGATAAAATACGATTAATCGTGCAGCCCTAATTTAATTTAATTTGACTTGACATTTGATATTCAACAGTATCCTTGACATTTATTCAACAGTGCTTTTGATCTGCCTGCATTGACACTCTTCTTTAAAAGGAAAAATTATATACCAATTATCAATGTAAAGCTGCTTTGACACAATCTGCATTGTAAAAAGCGCTATAAATAAGGGTGACTTGACTTGACCATTTCAAAATTATCTAACATTTCCAGGTTCAGCATGAGTCCTGGATCACAAAACTTTAATAAAATAAATTAAAGTAACATAATCTGAGAATCTGAGATCTCAGTGTTTCATATGCAAATAAAGAAAAAAAAGTTTAATGTTTGCCAAATGATTTCACTATAAAACGGCATTATTATTTTTTTTACAGAAAATATGTGAAGGTAAAGTTTCCACGCAGCAAAAGAGTTTTATTCCTGTAGTCAAGTCAAGTCAAATTTATTTATATAGCGCTTTTTACAATTGGTAATTGTTTAAAAGCAGCTTTACATATTAGAAGCACAGAAAAAAAATAAGAGAAGACAAGTAGTGTCCTCACCCACACTGTATCAGTGGTTTAATCAGGTCTGAGTCTAAACTAGTGCTATTGTGAGAGAGACGGAGAGCTGTCATTCCCTCAGTGACAGTCAATGTTTGTACTGAGAAAAGATCATGTGCTTAAGAAAAGTGTCAGTGAGAGTTACAGATGTAACAGAGAGCGGTGCGATCCCGTGAAGGGTGGCAAATAGAGCAGAAACTTTGATTCACCTCTAAAGCTACAGACATGAATCCATAAAAAACATCAGCCAACAGCAGAGTACATTACCAGTTGCAGTCGTCACCCGTGTCACAGTTGAAATGGCCAAGATAAGTTTAAAGACATCTAAAAAATAACGATGAATACAAATTAGCATATAAAAACATATAAATATAAGCTTGCACTTAAAATTACAGTTCACCCAAAAATGAAAATTCTACCATGTCATTCCAAACCAGTATGACTTTTTCTTTCACACAGAAAACAAAATCATTTCTATCCTGGATTTTCCTGTTATCCCGACCCATCTTTTCCACATAATGAAACTCTTGTTCAAACTGACAAAAAAAAAAAAAAAAAAAAAAATTCACCATTGCAGTAATCTATACAGCATGATTTGTGTGTCATATTCCACATCTTCTAAAGTCAAACAGCAGCTTTGTGTGAGGAGCAGATGAAATTTAAAATACTCACTCAATCATCATGAATTTCAGAAGATTACATTCAGGATGTTTTTAACACTTTGGAAACTGGTTCAGTTTCCATTTATTGCATATAAAAAATGTTATTATTAGATTTAGTTTGGCTGCTGTAACTGAGTTATAACAGCCTGACAAGCAATAATCATTATTTGACCTGAATCACCAAACTCATTTAGAGTCCAATCTCTGAGTTAGATTATTGATTACAGCAGTCCTGACGGGCCACTGTCCTGCAGAAATATACACAACTGGAAGTTTCTATAATGCCTAATTAGACCTTGATTATCTGGTTCAGGTGTGTTTAATTGGAGCTGAATTCTGCAGGTCAGTGGCCTTTTTTTTTTTTTTTTTGAAAAACGCTTTCATTTAGACACACAGACATCAAAAAACAGTCTGTGAGTCTCAACAATGGTGACAATAATAAAGCATATGCTGCGTTCATGCCACCTTGTATTTACTGGAATCTTGAGATGACAACACTTGACGTTATATTTGGAGCTGTTCACATCCTTGGACTGGGAATTATGCATTTCAAGGCACCATTATCAACGTGTGTGTTTGTGTGTGTGTGTGTGTGTGTGTGTGTGTAGGTGTTTGTGTGTGTGTGTGTGTGTGTGTGTAGGTGTGCGTGTGTGTGTGTGTGTGAGTGAGTGAGTGAGTGTGAGTGTGTGAGTGAGTGAGTAACTCAAAGGTATTTCCAGTGCTTGTTAATAAGCATTTATAGGCAGGTAATAAGATCTGATAATTTAAGAGGCAATCTACTGCAGACAGAGAGTAAGAACCAAATACGTATTGTGCACAATCTTTATTAACTAAATCACGAACACATAGCTAAACTAACACATAACATACACGCAGGTCACACACATGCATAGGTAAAAATGAACAATGATAGAGTTGAACCGAAGTGGGACAGAAAATTGAACTATGGGAAAAAGTCAAAAACAATGTGGAAAAGACCATCAGTTTTTCTCAGTAATAAAGCACCTTTTCTAACAAAGTTGATTCACATATTAGTACTGAATCGCTGTTTAGTGTTTAAATGTACGATACTTGCAAAATGCCTTTACTCTGTTGCTATTATGGTGCATTCAAGTCCTTTTGGGAAGTTCGTATTTACGAGGTGGGAAGTCGTGTTTACAATGGTAGGTGCGTTCAAGTCACTTTCGTCAGAGTATGATGGCGGTGTGCTATCTCTAAATTGATAATATTAATAATTACACAAAACAACAACACTTCTACTTCTAGAAAATTTAGAGCAAAGATTGTGCATTGGTTGTATGTTGCTTTTTTATGTTTTTATATGTTTTTAATTAATTTATGAAGCCATTGTAAACTTTATCGTTACATATTATATTGTTATATTATGATGCTATCGTATTTTTTGCTGGGAATTAGCTAGCTAAGTATTATGGTATTTCCCCATGTTTCTCACTGACAACTCATACAGATCGGGGCTTAAAGAAAATCCCGAGCTCCCCACTTGTATTTACGACATTGTGGTGGTGTTCAGGTGTGTTCAGCTCGTAAATACAATCTTTCCGACGTGACTTGAACGCACCATTACTCTGCAGGCTGAGGAGAAATCCTTGATGGTTTGGTCCGAAGTCGTAATCAATATCTTCTGCGTTAGATGAAGAAATATGAAACAACTTAAGCTGTTAATTTGACTCTTGCAGTAGGAAAGATGAGCACATGGCTGGGGTGCAGGTTCAGGACTACAGGCCTTGGCCTGAAGAGACCTTCAGTATGGGTGTCACGTTTCCGCCCACTGCTGCTTCCCTCCACTCCCCACCGGTGGTGTGTGTTTCACCATTAAGACTTTTTCATTGCACACACGCAGTCACTTCACTCTGGAACACATTTCCCACAATACCCCAGCTAGGCACTGATCACACTCACACCTGTTTCCCATCAGGAACCCTTTATAAGCTGCACTCCCTCAGACACACGTTGCTGGGTGCTCGGCAGTTGACCGGTTGAATGCTTGGTGAACACATTGTTCTTTGAAAGTTTTTCGAGTGGAGCAGAGCGATTCTGGAAATTCCAAAAACGGATCATAATATTTATCAGACATTTAAGGCAGTTGAGCACGACTGTTCCGTGAAGGGATCGGAGATAGGTAGGTGGGGGAAAATGGTTTACAATGAAAGGAGATATTAAAGAAGTACAGTGGATAAGAGGGGAGAGATGAATAATAAGAAAGATAAAAGAAGAAAGAGTATGAAGTGAAAATTATGATGATTCTGAAAATGATGGCGAAAATCAAGAAACTTTTCAGAAAGAAATGGAGAAATATGACATTGTAATACACTTTAATGAAAAGAATCAGGAAATAATGAAAAAAGTTAGCCCATTTGTGCTAACTACCACTCTGGCAAAAAAAATAGGGGAAATTGAGTTTGCGAAAATCCTTAATGATGGTAATTTATTGGTAAAATGTGCTGATGCAGGGCAAATGGAGAAAGCTCTGAAAATTAAGGTAACAGCAAAATGCAATTAAGGTAGAAAACATAGGAAAGGTCGGAACAAGGAAAAAAGGTGGAAAGATAGGTGTGATAACGGGGGTACCAATGAGTGTAAAGATGGAGGAAATAAAGAAGAATATTAAAGTGGCAAAAGTTGTGAATGTTCAAAGAATGAAAACAACAAGGGATGGAGTAGTAAAGGACAGTGAGACAGTGCCAATAGAATTTGAAGAAGAGATTGTGCCAAAGAAAGTATTCCTGGGGTTTATGAGTTACCCAGTGATGATGTATATACCAAAACCAATGAGATGCTTTAAATGTCAAAGGTTTGGTCACACTGCAAAAAACTAATAATAGGCAGAGAAGATATGCAAGATGTGGAGGAGACCATTATTATGGAGAGTGTGGCTCAGGGGTTCCGCCAAAGTGTTGCAGTTGTGGAGGAGCCCAAAATGTGTGAAGTAATGAGACGGAAGACAACTATTCAAAAGATAAGAGTGAAAAAAGAAAAATTACCTATGCAGAAGCTGTTAAGGTATCTATGGAAAAGGAAAGTAAAACACACGAGAAGGTAGAGATGGATACACTGGAGCAACAGCAAATCAACACTGAAGGACTGTATATAAAGAAAACGGATTTAGTAAAATTTATAGCAGGTGTGATAAATAGTACAGCTGAAGTAAAATCCACAAATGACAAAATCCAGTTAGTGGTTAAAGCTGCAGTCAATCATTTGGGATTATTGGGACTGACATGGGAAGAGATGAGGGAGACCCTTACTAATCAGTCAAGTCAACAGTCATTATGGGTTGGTTGGTTGGTAATAATAATGGTTTTTAACGAGTTCGTTTGCCCATATAATCTTTAGGATATTAGGTTAGCTAATTTGGCTTGCTGTCCACTGAGGAGGGGCTCGATGAAGCATCTTCAACTCGAGCTCTGATACACCCCCCAGTGAATAAATATAGGATGTGATTACATAGGGCAAGGTACCTGAAATGAAGGTGGAGTTTGGGGAGGTGGAGGGATGCTGAAACAGCTGAGACTGACGAGAGGTAAGCAGCTGCTTATATACTCTGGCTGTTGATTGGAAGATTAGATGGGCTCGCTACTCCCTAAATTACGTTTAGGAACTTCACTTATTTTACAATGGAATGCCATGAGCCTATTGGGTAATGGACAGGAGTTTAAACAGTTCATGAATGAGTTAGATGAGAAACCGGATGTTGTGTGTATTAAAAAAAACATAGTTGAAGCCAAATTTAGTCTTATGTGATGCATGGGTATTCAATAATAAGGAGAGATAGAATTTCTGGTGAGGGTGGAGGAGGATGTGCTGTTTTTATTAAGATGAGAATTCCATATAGATTAATGGGGAAAGGTGAGGATCAAGAGTGCATAGTGGTGGAGGTGTGGGAGAGGGGAGAGGCAATTAGTATTATTAACTGTTACAACCCATGTAAAAGACAGGAATTAGAAAAGCTATTAAGGATATCAGGACAAGACAGACAAAAAGTAATCTGGTGCGCATATTTTAATGGTCATAGCTCAGTATGGGGAAGTAATCATACAGACACTAATGGTAGGTTAATTGAAGAATTGATGGAAGCATAATTCATCTTAACAGTGGCTGTCCTACCACGAAGAGCCAAACAGAGTGGAGACCAACACAGAAGATTGCTTTTAATCTTATAAAGAAGAGAGTGATAGTTCCATTTAGCAATGTGTGAAAGTGAAGAAAAAACTCTAATCCCCAGATAATTAAACTGGTCGATAATTGGAATCATAGTGGGTAAGGCCTGAATCTCTGATTTAGCAGCTATATTTAGGGGTAGAAGTACGAATTTGCTCCAATTAATTTTTTAACCAGACAATTTACTGAATGTATTGAATAATTTTAAGCATTCACTAACAGAATCTGTGATATTTGATAGATACAAAAGAAAAACCTGACTGATCATATTTGATCAAGTCTCCTACACACCGATCCAATCACCAATCCAAAAAGGCCAAAACTTTTGCCATTAGCTTTGAATCTGTGGATAGGAGGCTAATTGGCCTGTAACTAGAACACTCAAAGGGATCCTTTCCTTTCTTCAACAGTAAAGTTATCAAAGATGTGTTTTGGTTTCCATGTAGAGCACTTTTTTCTAGCAAAACTAAAAGAATTAAGCATCAATGGAGCCACTATGTATGGAAGCATATGTGTATCAGAATTCAATTTGCAATGTAAAATGCAAAATGGCAATGCAATATGTAAAATGACAATGCATTTCTGTATTTAAATTTACATTTTCCATACCATATATGCAATGTTTGGAGCAAAATGATAATTCAAATTCAATAATATAATTTACATTTGCCATTTCCTACACTACGTTTAACATATAATTTAAACATATATTTTAATGCTTTATAAGTTGCAAAATTAACATGTATTACAGAAATGATTATATATGTTTAACACGTTCAAGTGGATTTGAAAATGCATTTCGAGCCGATCACGTCCCCACCCTGCCCTGTCAATCACTGCATTAAGGCGGTGCAAGTTGTTGGAAACATGGCAGCAGCATAGCTATGAAGAGCGAGGCATAAACTGGCAGATGAAGCTGAGCAAGAACAGAGAAATGTCAATATTCCTGCAGATTATGCACTTCTGTCAGTCATAGAGCCAGTACATTTTTAGAAGCATAGATATTTATGGTTATGGCGTCTCGCAGAGAACGTGCCTTATGCTCGTGAGGTGAGCGCATTCGCGCAGCTCGAAGTGCTGAAACAGACGCATCGAATGAGCGGTGCTTTACAACAGGTTCTTTTACTCATAGAAATAATCTTAAACAAGCTGTCCGAGATTACTGCTTGCTCTATAGGTTGTCTGTTTTTCTCTTTTTATCGTTCTGATTATTGTTTATTTATCATTTAATAAAATGATGTGTAGTCCATCTTGATGCTATGAGTTTTATTTGTAATAATAATAATAATAATAATAATAATAATTTCAATTCCCAAAAATAATTTCACACACTAGAAATCACTTTGGTCTGATGTGAACAGGTGCTGGTGGTGTGATGATGTGGAGGATATTTTCTTGGCACAGTTTGGGCCAATGGACCATATGCGCGGAGCGTTCTTTAGAACTTCCACAATAATATAAACCAGCTGGAAAACTTCCCGTGAAATTTAACTTGATGGAGCCCAACGATACCGGTGTTAGGGTAGTAATTACAGGGGAATGATCAGATAAAAGAAGTGGCAGAATATCAACTTTACTAAGAAAAGGAATAAAAGAAGGGGACATAAGTAAATAGTCTATCCTTTAATAGCTCTTATGACGAGCTGTATAGAATGTATAGACCCTGGCACCGTCATTTTGCAGAAGCCAGACATCAAATATGTTAGAGTTTCGCAAAAATGAGATAAAGCATCCAGTAATCACTGAATCAGCCTAAGAGGCCTGAGATCTATCTAGCTGAGGATCCAACACAGCATTAAAATTGCCCACTAAAACCACAAGACAGTCTTCCAAATTTAAAACTAAACGTAATAATTCTTAAAAAAATAGGGGATCACCCTCGTTAGGTGCATATATAGACATAAAAGCATATTTAGTATTATTTAGGGAACCAACAACATAGGTACTTCTGTCTTCTGTATCTTCACCAGAACGTATAATTGAAAAATTTGTAGAACGCCTAGACAGTATCAGCACTCCTTTAGTCTTATTGCCTGCCGAAATGAGGAGATCACTTTGAAGTATCTATTTTGAAAGCGATGTACGTCATCTCATTTCAAATGAGACTCTTGAATAAGGGCGATAGTGTCAGGGTTCTGTCACTTCAGTCTTGTTTATTCCTTGGTTTTGTGACAGAGCACTGTTCACTCCCGTCGTGTTTTTGTGTGAGCGTACGGTCTCGAGTGTTCTCAGGGCTGTGCGCTCTCTTGTCTGCATGCCTTGTTTCATGTTGGGATCGTGGCGTTCGGATTCCGGCACTCGTGTCTAGTTTGGTTTCGGTTTCGTGTCGGGGTTTGGACACTCGCGCTCCCAGTCCTGTCTTTATTGTGAGCGCACGGTTTGTGTGTACTTTCACTTGCCGTGCGCTCTTGTCTCATGTTTTGTGTAGCACGCGGTTATTTACACCTGCCGCGTGCTTTCATGTTGTGTTGTTGTCTTGTACAGCACGCAGTCTGTGTTTCACGTGCTGCGTGCTCTCATGTTGTCTTGTTTTGTGTGAACACGTGGCTTATGAGTTTTCATAGTCACGTGTTCGTGTCTCGTCTTGTGTAAGCACATGGCTTGTGATTTGTCTTCATTGGCCATGTGCTTGTGTCTTTGTTTTGTTTGGTGTGAGCACATGGCTTGTCGTGTTTCTTTGTGCCATGTGCTCTCATGTCTATTGTCTTGACCCCGCCCATTTGTTACCTGATTATTGGTTGATTAGCCTGTCCTCCCTCATTACCTGCCTCATTTGCTCTCCTATTTATTCTCCTTGTGTTTGCAGTCCTGTGCTGGTTCGTTGTCGTATTTCTCCTTGTGTGTCGTCAAGTCTAGTCAAGTCAAGTCCCTGTCAGTTCAGTCAAGTCAAGTTTAAGTTATAGTCTGTTTTCCCCCTCGGGGTTGTTTTTGTTGTGTTTTTGTTTTTATTTTTATTATTAATAAAGCCCTTCCTTTCCTGCAATTGAGTCCTAGCTCCTTCCACCACCCACCCCACCTGACAGATGGAGACCCTTTTAGGCCCTGTAGGTAATCTAAGCATTTGGTTTGCTTAATGGGGCTATTTAGACCATTAACGTTCCATGACAATATATTTATAGCCATGTTATTGGGTAACAGTGATATCCAGACCAACCAGAATGAACAATAAGTGGGAGGACCATAAAATAATCCCCAGGAAAGATAGCAGCAATCAAAATATATGCATACACATACATGTACCTCCAAATAACGTTATTATGCATATAATTGTATACATAAAACTGATTAAACTTACGTGGCGGACTCGGGCATAGAACAAAAAAACACAAACAAGAACAGTAACAAAATGGGCAGTAAGCAAAGAGTTGAAACACACTCTTCTACCTGGCCACAAAGTAAAAATCGTCTCGGTTACGTATGTAACCCCCGTTCCCTGAAGGAGGGAACGGAGACGTACGTCAGTAGTGACCGTCGAATTGGGATATCGCTAGAGAGCCCTATCAGCTTCAAGTGAACTAAAACAAGCCAATGGAATTGGCATGCGATATTTGCATAATGCGCACCACCTCCGACAGGTGTATATAAATAGGAAGCAGATGCAATCGTACTCTGTTTTTCGCTGAGGAGACAACTAGTGTCCGCACAACAGCGAGGGTACAGAAACTGTGGCGATGGGACGTACTTCTCCGTTCCCTCCTTCAGGGAACGAGGGTTACATATGTAACCGAGACGTTCCCCTTCAGTCGGTCACGTTCGATGTACGTCAGTAGTGACCGACGAATTGGGATCCCAAATAAAGCGCCACAGTTACGAAACCCCTTCCAGTGCTCAGTGCAAGCTCTAGCCACCCATCGCACCAATTGGGACGGTGAAGGGGGCGAGCTTACGCCGAGAGAGTCTAGTGCTGTTCCGACATACCCACTAAGTAAACTAGACTACACTGGGGAAGCGAACCCGTAGGGGAGGCTGCGGAGGCCACTACCTACCCAATGGGGGAGGAGTTTACGTGGAGAATACTCATGTGGACTGGCCCGGGGGGCAGTACGCATATGGAGTCCCTGGGTTGGCTCCACCTGGGTAGGGGGAGACTCATCTGACAGGTGACAGCAGAGCTGGCTCTGCTAAGGGAAAGACACAGACTCGCCCGTAGGGAGTTTTAAACCGTGGATGATGCACATATGGGACCGCTCACGTAGAGGAATCACGACATATGGGCCCCAGCCAACTGACAGCATCAGTGACAGATGTAGGCCTGGCATCAGACACTCCGCAATGTCCGAGCCGAAGGGGGAGGCGGAGGAACTCGACAGGGTTCGCCAAGCGGGGAACATGACTGGAGTCAAAATATGTATGTATCAGGCCCAGGGGGCGGGAATGGCATTGCAAGCCGACACTTAGAGTGGGTTCAACGCGTCTACCGGCTAGTGGAAGTGAGTACACAGGAAGATACCGGCTCTACACGTAGGCTATAGAATCTAGCAAACGTGTTGGGTGTCGCCCAGCCCGCAGCTCTACAGATATCTGTCAGCGAGGCGCCATGAGCCAGCGCCCACCAGAGGCCACCCCTCTGGTGGAGTGGGTTCTCAACCCGAGCGGGCAAGGCACGCCCTGGGATTCGTACGCCAAGGCGATGGCATCCACTATCCAGTGGGCCATCCTCTGCTTGGAGACAGCCTTTCCCTTCTGCTGGCCTCCGTAACAGATGAAGAGCTGATCTGAGGTCCTGAAGCTTCGCATTCTGTCCACGTACACATGCAGAGCGCGGACGGGACAGAGCAAAGCTAGGGCTGGGTCTGCCTCCTCGGAAGGCAGCGCTTGCAGGTTTACTACCTGATCTCTGAAGGGAGTGGTAGGAACCTTGGGCACATATCCGGGCCGGGGTCTCAGGATGACATGAGAGTCACCGGGCACGAACTCTAGGCATGATTCGTCGACCGAAAATGCGTGCAGATCCCCTACCCTCTTCAGAGAAGCCAATGCAACCAGGAGGACGGTCTTGAGAGACAGTACTTTTAACTCGACTGCTTGCAAAGGTTCGAAGGGCTGACCCCGGAGAGATGTAAGAACCAGGGTCAGACCCCAAGAGGCTATGGAGGAAGGGTGAGGAGGATTTAGTCTCCTCGCCCCCCTCAGGAACCTTACGATCAGATTGTGTTTCCCCAGGGACTTACCCTCAACTGCGTGGTGATGTGCAGCGATAGCGGCAACATACACCTTCAGGGTGGAGGGAGACAGCCTTCGCTCCAACCCTTCTTGCAGGAAGGAAAGCACGGATATGACCGAGCATAATCGGGGGTCCTCTTGGCGAGAGGCGCACCATTCGACGAATAGGTTCCACTTCAGCGCATAGAGGCTCCTCGTGGAAGGAGCTCTAGCGGAAGTGATGGTGTCTACGACCGCTTGCGGGAGATCACTCAGAACCTCCGCATCCCGTCCAGGGACCACACGTGGAGGTTCCACAGGTCGGGACGCGGGTGCCATAGGGTGCCCCGTCTCTGAGTCAGGAGGTCCTTCCTCAGAGGAATCGGCCAAGGAGGGGCTGTCGTGAGGAGCATGAGGTCCGAGAACCAGGTCCGAGTGGGCCAGTACGGCGCCACCAACAAGACCTGCTCCCCGTCCTCCCTGACCTTGCACAGGAGTTGTGCGAGAAGGCTCACTGGGGGAAACGCATATTTGCGCAGACCCTGGGGCCAGCTGTGTGCCAGGGCATCCGTGCCGAGCGTGCCGCCGGTCAGGGAATAGAACCACTGGCAGTGGGCAGTTTCTGGGGAGGCAAACAGGTCTACCTGGGCCTCGCAGAAATGCTGCCAAATCAGCTGAACCGCCTGGGGGTGGAGCCGCCACTCGCCCGCAAGTGGAGGCTGCCGTGAGAGCTCATCGGCTGCACGGTTGAGCACACCTGGGACATGAGTGGCCCAAAGGGACCTCAGATGCTTCTGACTCCACAGCAAGAGATGGCGGGTGAGTTGCGACATGCGATGGGAGCGTAGACCACCTTGACGGTTGATGTACGCAACGGCCGCAGTGCTGTCCGAGCGGACCAGTACGTGCTTGTCTGACAGCAGCTCCTTGAAGCGGCCCAGTGCAAGATGTACTGCCAGCAACTCCAGGCAATTTATATGCCAATGCAGTTGGGGCCTCGTCCACAGACCCGATGCTGCATGCCCGTTGTACGTGGCCCCCCCATCTGGTGGCGGAGGCATCTGTGGAAACCACAGCGTGCCTGGACACCTGTTCCAGGGGCACTCCCGCCCGCAGGAACGAGGGGTCCGACTACCAGATGAGGGTGCGACGGCAGCTCGGTGTCACGGGAACACCGCGCTGCCACGCCCATCTCGGGACCCGGCCACGAAGCCAGTGTTGAAGCGGCCTCATATGGAGCAATCCGAGCTGCGTTACCGCGGCTGCAGATGCCATATGCCCCAGGAGCCTCTGAAATAGTTTCAGTGGGGCCGCTGTCCTGCGCTTGAGCGTGCTCAGGCAGGTCAACACCGACTGCACGCGTTCCTCGGTGAGGCGCGCAGTCCGGGCGACCGAGTCTAGCTCGAGACCGAGATAAGAGATCCTCTGCCCGGGGGAGAGTTTGGTCTTGTCCCAGTTGACCTGAAGCCCCAACCGGCTGAGGTGAGCTAAAACCATATCCCTGTGTTCGCACAACTGCGCTCGCGAGCTGGCCAGGATCAAACAGTCGTAGAGGTATTTGAGAATACGAACGCCTTGTTCCTTGAGGGGAACAATGGCCGCCTCCGCAACCTTCGTGAAGATGCAGGGCGACAGGGCCAGCCCGAAGGGTAGGACTTTGTACTGATATGCTCGACCCTCGAACGCAAACCGTAGGAAGGGTCTGTGGCGAGGCAGAATCGAGTATGCGTCCTTCAGGTCGATCTTCAGGTTGATCGCTGCAAACCAATCCCGGGGACCGACGCATTCGAAAACGCGCTTCTGCGTGAGCATCTTGAACGGCAACTTGTGAAGGTACCGGTTCAAGACGCACGGATCCAGGATTGGCCATAGCCCACCGCCCGTTTTGGTACAATGAAGTAGGGGGATGTAAAACCCCGACTTCATATCAGCTGGAGGGACCGGCTCGATTGCATCCTTCGCCAGGAGGACAGCAATCTCCGCCCGGAGAACAGGTGCGTTGTCCAGTGACACCTGAGTGTAGTGGACACCCCTGAAAACCGGGGGACGCCGGGCGAACTGAATTGCATAGTCGAGTCTGATGGTACGAATGAGCCAGCTGGACAGTCTGGGGAGCGCTATCCACGCTTCCAGACACTGAGCCTGCGGGACCAAAGGCACCACGGACGCACTGGGGGTAGCGAGGCAGAGTACGGGGACCCGACTCGGACGGCATGGGAGCGGCCCGGAGTGTGGTCAGACTGGGCGCGGCCTGCACCATCACACTGCCACCTGCTGGCGATGTGAGGGGGGGCTGCGCGTGACAAGGCAGGGCCTCGCACACTGACAGCCGCAAGCAGAGTACGGGGACCCGCATGGGAGCGGCCCGGAGTGTGGTCAGACTCTGCGAGGTAGCAGTATGAATGGGAAACGGCACATGGGGTGCGGCCTGAACCACCACACTGGAACCTGCTGGTGAAGTGAGAGAGGGCTGAGAGTGGCAAGACGGGGCCTTGCACACTACCAGCCACACCCTCTTGGGACCTGGAGGATCAGATAACTGTTCTATTTGTGGGTACTGGACTCCGGAGAGCCAGCGGCGGAACAGACCAGAATTCTCCACCCGGCCCTCCTCCGGGGAAAGAACTGTTTACTTCAGCTGCAGGTCACCATATCCCCAGGACCGCCTCCTGCTTACCAACTGGGTTGGCTGCGGGGAGGGCGGGCTGGGTTTTAGGCCAGCTTGTGAGATGAGCACATCGAGAAAGTGTACTTGATGATGACACATCCCAGCAAGACTAGCCAGGGGTGTTTCCGGACCACCATGGTGAACATTGTCTGGCCAGAGGCCTGCGCCATGACCTGCATCATGCGTAGCTCAACCCTGATTTAGAACTACCCACATGCAATGAGTGCTTTGGCCTACCACGGACTTGCCGGGGGCCAAGACCCATGCAGGGCAGAGGTGCAGTGCCCGTAGCACTGCGACCCCACCCTAAAGGGTAGTGAGAGAGAAAAAACTTGTAATGCAGATTATGGCCCCTTTGGCATTCCATATTTAACTACAAAACTGCCAAGTTTTTCCCATGCACGTCCGGGCACAGGGGGCGGGGCAAGGTGAGTACGCGTCACACAACGCCCTCAGGGGCCCGGGAAAGCATGGTTGTCAAGTCTGAATCTGATTCAGCATGAGCACATCACGACTGTGGGACGCTCAGCATCATCTTCATTTTCAGAGCCCAACAATACTCTCTCCAATGTAGCAGTCGACATCTGATCCTCTGCTGGAGCTCCGACTAAGACGCTAGGTCCCTCATGAGAAGGACCAGCAATCCAAGCAGAAGCTACCAGACATGTTGGACAGTGAACGTGACACATGGCACACTGGGCGCCGACGTGGCCATGTTTTACTAAACATGAACCACCCACGGACATAGTCAAAACATGTTTGCGATGCACTAGAGGAGTGGGGGGCCCACGGAGAATGGCTCGGCAGGTATAGCCCCACTGTGATTATCTGGTCACCCAGGCTTATTAACCAAAGTAGTATTTTTCTAATTCAGAAAAATAAACTAGATCGGGGAATAATGAGGGGACTCCACCTCATTAATCCTCTGGAGTCTGAGGCTGATATGGGGCCTGGAGAAGTTTTGACATGCCCTGACATTTGTGCTTTTTTCAGTTGTTCATAAACATATTAATGGAAAAGGTGTCATTACACTGTATTCAGCACAAACTAGGCTACAATAATATGTGAGGAACATGTATGTACATGTTTGTGTTTTTGAAGGAATAACATTTATGCATGGTTATTGAAAAAACAAAAAACTTAAGTCACTGAAATAAGGCCAAAAAAAGTATAGTAAATCTGTGTTTACAATACTTTAGGGTATTGGAGGTTGTAGACTAGAGTTTTTGCTTCAGAATTATGTAAAAATTATGCTGACTACTCTTTCATATAAAACAATATATTGATTTAGTTTTTGTAAGACACTTTTTGCCATGAAACACAGTATGCATGGAGGCGTGAATCACTACTGAATAATGGG